>NC_043962.1:57842434-58004934 GCF_902148855.1 Sphaeramia orbicularis
GTGCCTTCATCAGCTGTTGCTGACATGTGCTGTTCAGAGCAGAACACACATTCAACAAGTTACGCGCAAGTTACAGTAATACAAGTTCTGTTAGTTTGTTTACTGTGTGTTTAAGGTTCAGGGAGCAAATCTGTTAGTCTGAAAGGTGAGTTTGACCAAGTTACCATCGAACATCTGCCCCAGGGTGTCAAACTCATTTTCATTCAGGTTCCACATCAGCCCAATTTCATCTTTAGTGGGCGGACCAGTAAAATAATAACAGAATACCTGTAAATAACAACAACTCCAAATTTTCAGTGCAAAAAATAACATTAATTATGAAATTTTTACATTTTACAAACTATTCAAAACAAAAAACATGTGAATAATCTAAAAAAAAAAAAAACCCAGAATTTCTGAAGAAAATAAGCACAATTTATCAATATTCTGCCTTGACTTATGATTTCTACATGTGTATTCAGATCAGATCTACCAAGAAACAAACAGGCAGAATATTTTGAAATTACACTTATTTTTCTTTAGATATTTCAGGTGTTCATATTTGTTCAGGTTATTGTCATTTATTGTTAAAGGATATCAGAATTTCATTCTTTGCAATGAAGACAAAAAATGGTGTTGCCATTATTTATAGGAATAATGTCATATTATATTATTGGGTTTTTTTGTTGTTGTTTGTTTTACATTAAAGCAAGAAGAAAATTTGGAGTCATTATTTCTAGGTTATTATGCTGTTATTTTCCAGTTTGATGCCCTTGACTGTTAATATCTTCAGGGTAATTTTTGCACTTTATAAATTCATCCTGGGGCCAGATTGAACCCTTTGGCGGGCCGGTTTTGGCCCCCGGGCCGCATGTTTGACACCTGTGATCTCCCAGGTTCCTTCAGCTGTCGTAGTGTTAATACCTGCTGTTGTTCCAGTTCTGCTCATGGACACTTTACAGAATCACAACTGAACTTCATTTTAATGTTATCGAACCGACACACACCAGTCGACTTTTCTACACTGGCTTATGCAGACTAACGTTAATTTAGTGTTAATTTAGGTTTCAAGGCCCATCCAGGAATGCACCCACTGCACAAACACTACCCCGCTGCTCTCAGAACAGGGGCTGACCAGGCTTTTCTCATCTGGGACTAGATACATACACTACTTCATTTTCAGTAATGCTTTTGTACCAGGGTTAGTTAAGTTTCCCTGAATGCCCCTTAGTCCGCCTAGCCCAGTGTTTTCCTACGCACCCTGAACGCCTCACAGGTCCAGGATCAGAGTCCTCTGATTCCATTTCTTTTCTAATTCAGACACTGACAAAGAAGAAACCCACTGACAGAGAAATCACAAAACTGGTTGACGAGTTTTAGCAGCAAACTATAGATTTATACTGGACAAAAGTTTGACAGTTGTTCAGTAAGTTCGTGAATCCGCTCTGTTTATCCTGGTAAGTTAGCTGCACCTTTAGCTTTGTTTAGCTTAGTTTAGATTATTTCTCTCAGTTAATACATTTATTAGCTGAATGTAGAATGTAAGATGTCATATGGATGTCGATATGTCTAAACCCAGTCAGGATATGAAAGTTGTTCTGATATTAAGCTGTAAAAATTTCATATGAGTTGAGTTGTGCTGGAGCTAAGCTAAGCTAAGCTAACATGGAGGCTTTCCCAGCTAACATGGCGCCATGTGTTCTACTGCTGTGGATGTGTTGACATATGACTGACATGGATTCAAGCAGTTGGACTGAAATTAGACACTATTACATGGGTACAGGTATTTTTATACTGGAAAACAAAGACCCTTTTAACCCTTTCATGCATGAATTATGAGAACCGTAGTCAATGTTCTTTTCTTGAGTGTTTTTATCCCTCTTTAGGCATGAAAAAAAAACAATGCAATTGAAACTTTTTTAAGAACCTATTGTTTTATGGAAATTCAAAATTGTCCACTAAGCTGGACATCATGCATTTAATTTTTGAAGCAAAGAAACATATATTTAAAACACAATAACAGAAAGTGATATACTGTGTGAAAACTATGAAATAAAAACATTTTAATGCTGCTAATGCTCACATTTAAAATACTCTAATACTAGTTATTACTCACTTCATGGGGATATGAAAAAAACCCCCAACTTGATTCACACTTAGACATATTACTGCAGATCAGGTTTGTCAAGAACAGCAAAATTACAGTAATGGTATGAGATGGTGCGTAAGTGTCCACTGTGTTGGCTGATGTGGAAGTAAAACAACAAAATCCATGTATATACAGGGGAACAGCTGTAGAATAACTGTCCACTGTAGTGACCAGTATGCATGAAAGGGTTAAATGTCCTCTTTTATTTGTTCTTCTGAATGTTGTCCAGTGTTAAAGGTAAATGTTTGTTCTATGGCCTGTCTTAGTAATCATCTGTACATTTGTGTTCAGGCTGGTTTTTGCTGGATTTTCTTCTGTGGACAGAACTGCTGCCTTCCCCTGGGACATCGTCCTTAGGACAGACCAGGATGTTCATCTTTTCCATGGATGGAGGGAGGATCTGGATCAGTGGAACTGAAGGTTTTGATGGTATATTACAATTTTGTACTTTTTTTCTCTTGAGATTTCAGAGGTTTGAATTGGGCCCAACATATAAAAGTGAAACGCTGTAAATGTTAGATTAGTAACTTTAAAGCTGAATGTCAGACACTGGGACACACTGAACTCATGAACAGTGAAGGTGAACCTTAAACTGAAGGGGACGGCGTTAGCTCCATCAGCAGTGAGTTGTCCAACTGAGACACAACCCGCCAGGAGTCGGAGTGCACCAAAAACAATTTTAACCTCCTCTTTGATGTTTTAAAGGATTGTGGAAAGACTGTTTTTATTTCCGGGCCAATTCCCACTTTCGGTCGTGGAGTTGGTTGTTTTAGCAGACTCCTCAGCCTTCACACCTGGCTCCAAACCGCTTGCAGGAAACACAGTTTTGGTTTTTTTGATAATTTTAACTTAATCTGGGAGCGCCCCTCATTTTTTAGCAGGGATGGTATCCATCCAAACAGACAGGGCAGCCGAATGTTGTTAACTAACCTACAGTACACTATGCAGCACCCACAGGACTGACTAATCACACGGGAAACCCCACCACCCTCCCTTCCTTCCTCAACGACTCCAACCCTGTTCCCTGTCACAGCTCCCCCCACTGACCCTTCCCATATTTACACCACACACCCCTACACCTGTGTTCTCCCCACACCCAGTAAAGCAGCTCACAGCTCCCCCTTTGGTCAAACAGCATATTCCCTGCAATGCCACACCCTGTCAGTCACATCCCTGTTTGCATAACACACAGACTCCTCAGACGCCCACCAAAAGTACCCGCTCAATGGACCCAGACAACCTCATCACTCTCACAGACAATAACTCTGAAGCAACCACACCTCTAACCAATAACTCACCTCCAACCTTCAGCATGGCACTTCTAAATGTCCGCTCTCTGTCAAATAAGGCTTTATTGTTCATGACTTGATTTTAGATCATCGGCTTGATTGTTATTCTTAACAGAGACATGGCTGAGCACAGACGCACCAGCAGTTGTCACCGAGGCCTTCCCACCAAATTTTAACTTTGTATTTTCTATTAGAAAGGGCAAGAAAGGTGGTGGTACAGCCTCAATCGCCTCTGATGCATGTTTGACTAAGCCAATTTTATTTGATCAGTACCCTACCTTTGAGCACCACGCCTTTGTTTTAATAACCCTGTAATTATCTGTGTCACTGTTACAGACCACCAAAACAGTACGCAGCTTTATTGATGAGTTTTCAGAGTTTTTATCAATAATCCACGCTTCTTAAAATATGATTTTAATTTCTGGTGATTTTAATTTGCACATTGATAACACTGGTCAACAACAAACTTATTGTTTAAGTTTTTGGAGCTGATTTAGGATAATTTTGGTGTGCTGAATCCAAAAATCACATTAATTTTACTCAGTCAGGTCAACTTTCTGAACTATGCTACATATTGGCTTTTTAACATTTTTGCTTACATTTATGGGCATTTCACATCATATGATACAAAATTCTTTCATATTTCTTGCAATAAACAAGTTCTGAAGATTTTACTTTGCCAATTTATGATTAATGTTTTTTTTAATATTACAGGTGAATGAAATGGCTTCGACTGGAAGATCTTGCAAAATAAGCCTGACGTATTCTGCTACATCTGCGGTGAATACACCATTGTACCTAACAGGAATCAAGTCACAAGTTTCATAAAATGTGCTTACCAATCTGATTTTGGTATAATTATTATTTTGTGAGAAGATCAAATTTTTCAAAATCAAATTAGCAAAAAAAACCTGACCTGATTGAGAAAAACAGATGTCATTTTTGGAGTTAGCGGTGCAAAATGGTCCTAATTCAGTTGAAAAAACCTAGACAACTTGCAAAAAACATTTTTTTGTAACCCAGTGTAATGAGTCCGATAAGTTATCTACAGATTTTATGAACTTACTTAATTCCATGGATTTTACCCAACATGTCATGCAGCCGACTCACAACAGGGGACACACTCTGGACCTTGTCATTAGCCATGGCCTGTCCACCAGTGTGTCCTCTGTTGTTGATTTGGCTGTGTCTGACCACTACTGTGTGTTTTTTAACATCACCGGTTTTAACAAAAGGGAGACCTCGGTGAGAACTGTGAGGAGGCGCTGTCTGACTCCTGAAGTGGCTGCAAATTTTATTGAAGTTTTACAGAAATACCCTCCAGGTCCTTTGTCTGCATCCTGTGATTTTATTGTTGAAAATTTTAATAACAAACTAAAGTCAAGCCTCAATTCTGTAGCTCCACTGGTTACAAAAAAGGTGAAAACAAAGCCTGCACCGCCATGGAGAAATGAGGAAACACGAACGTTGAAAAGAAAATGCAGGATGAGGGAAAGAAAATGGAGGAAGAACAAAATAACAATAAACCATCAGTTATTCTTGGAACAACTTCAAATTTACAACAAGACAAGCAAGAAACACATACTTTGCCAATATAATTTCCTCTCACAAAAATAATCCCAAACTCCTTCTCTCCACAATTGATCATTTAATTAATCCAGATATCGCCAGACACTCTGCCACAACTGACTCCTTGTGTGATAGCTTTGCAGACCACTTCAGAAGCAAAATCTTTTTTTATCAGATCTAGTATTTTACCTGTTCAGGAAACCATTTTTAATAAGACTGAGGGTCTACTTTTACCTAATGAAACACTGGACAGTTTTGCCCTGATTGATGCTCGGACATTCGGTAGAGTTTTCTCCCAAGTAAACCCAACCAACTGCCTTTTAGACCCAATTCCCACATCACTTTTTAAGTTATTTTATGGATCCTTTGAAAGCGAGCTTTTAAACATTGTTAATTGCTCTTTCAGACGGGCACCTTTCCCACTGCCTTTAAAACGGCGGTGGTGAGGCCCCTTCTGAAGAAGAGCAACCTGGACCCTGACAATTTTAATAACTACAGACCCATATCCAACTGACCTTTTTTAAGCAAAATTTTAGAGAACGTTGTTTTTAATCAATTGAATGACTTTTTAAATAAAAATACCATTTTAGAGAAATATCAATCTAGTTTTAGGATTAATCACAGTACAGAGACAGCTCTTTTAAAGATCGTCAATGATCTCAGGTGCAACTTGGATTCACACAAGATCTCAGTCCTGGTGCTACTGGATCTGAGCGCTGTTTTTGACACAGTAGATCACCCAATTCTGTTAAATAGACTGAGACACCTGGTGGGCCTCTCTGGTACTGTTTTTAACTGGTTTCAATCCTGTCTCACAGATAGAAATTTTTGGTAAGTATGGATACATGCTCTTCAGCGATCCATGAAATTAGATGTGGTGTGCCCCAAGGATCAATCTTAGGCCCCATACTTTTTAACCTATATATGCTTCCACTTGGGGATGTCATCAGGAGACATGGTATCAGCTTTCACAGCTATGCTGATGACACACAGCTGTACATTGCCATGTCTCCTGAAGACACTCGGCCAGTTGATGCCCTTTTTAACTGTATTTTAGCTATTAAAACCTGGATGGCAGAAAACTTCTTACAGCTCAACCAGTGCAAAACTGAAGTTTTAGTAATCGGTCCTGAGGCTACGAGAGAGAAGTACTTACCAAAATTACAAGCATATTCTTTTAACCCAAGTATTCTTTCAACACAAGTAAAAAACCTGGGCATTATCTTTGACTCTGAGCTCAACTTCATCCCACACATTAGATCCACCGTAAAAACAGGTTTCTATCACCTTAAGAACATAGCCAGAGTCCGTCCAGTTCTCTCTCTCGAGCCAACACGGAGATGCTGATGCATGCTTTTATTTCCAGTAGAATCGACTACTGTAATGCCCTGCTTTCTGGTCTTCCCAAAGATAGAAACTCACAACTGCAACTTCTTCAGAATTCAGCCGCTCGAGTGCTGACAAAGACCAGAAGGCGGGCTCACATTACACCGGTTTTAAAATCACTGCATTGGCTCCCCGTGTGTTTCAGGATTGATTTTAAGGTCCTTTTAATAGTTTTTAAATGTCTTAATGGTCTTGCGCCTTCTTATCTCTTAGACTTCCTTTTACCTTATGAACCCTAGCGGACCCTGAGCTCCTCTGGCACTGGCCTTTGAACAGTTCCAAAAGCTAACACAAAAACTCATGGCGAGGCAGCTTTTCAGCATTCTGCTCCTGGCCTATGGAACAGCCTGAAGGGAACCTCAGGGCCGCAGAGAACGTAGACGTTTTTAAAACCAGGCTCAAGACCCACCTCTTTAATTTGGCTTTTAACTAATGCCTCTGTTTTATCTACTCTAAGGTTTTAGTTATTTATATATATATATCTTAAGATTCTTTTAACCAATGCTTCTGTTTTATCATTTTAATGTTTAATATTTATATTATATTTATATTTCTGTCGTACATTTAGATTCTTTTAATCAATTCTTTTATACTTTTTAATGTGTCTTATCTATATCTCCAGTGTTTCATCAGAGGGAGCCCTCTGTGCCGGGGGGCGGCTGTGGACTCTGGTGGCTGTGGCGCCTTCTTTCACTGGGTCTACTCCTTTCTGGTGGGTGGGGGTCTCTGCCGCCGCCATGCAGTGGCCGTTGGCCCTTCCCACTGGTTGGGATGCGGCGCTGTGCCGCTGGCGCCTGGTTGCCAGGTCGGCGGCTGCCTCCTGGTGCGGATGGCTCCCTGATCCAGCGCCTCCTCTTTTACTCTTTTACTTTTACTTTCTGGTCCTCTCATGCTCAGGTAGTCTTTTTAAGTATGTCTATGCTTGGGTGTGGTGGTGTGTGTGTGTGTGCAATTGGGTGGGTGCGGTGGGGCGTGGGGGGTGGTACTGATTTTTAAACTTGTATGTAAAGCACTTTGTGCTACACCCTGAATGTATGAAAAGTGCTATATAAATAAAGACTGATTGATGGTTGATTGATTGATGTGGACATGTACTGAGGACACATTCCCAACAGGAAACAGCTGGGAGCTCCACTTTACTGGAAATGTTAATTTTCTTCATATGTTTTGTGTTTAACCAGTGTGGACCATCTTTAGGATGAGCATAGGGACAGTTTTCTTATTCATCAAGTATTGTTAAAGTACATTTCCACACTTTTTACTTCAGCAGAAGCTTTAAGATCATGATAAACTCAGTATCTGAACTGAATCTAGACACGGAAACATATATTCACTGAGTTGAGCTGATTTGTATCATCATACCTTCCTGTTTTTTCTGTTCATACAGAATCACAAGGCTGGATGATAACATCAGCCAATCTGCTGTTAGCAACCAGGGACCACAGGAACCCAGTGTGGTTTGGTTCTTTCCATCTGTGATATGGATCAGAAAAGTGATAAATAAGAAAACTGAACCCTCTGTTATTGATCAGCAACAAAAAAAGAACGGAGTCAGCCTCAACACTGACACATACTACTATGCTGACAGAAAATACATGTGTATGTATGTATGTATATATATAATATATATATATATAATATATATATATATATTATATATATATATATAAAATTGTGTACACAGTACACAGTGTATAAACCAAAATAAAAATAACAAAAAAAGTGAAACAACTATGATGGACAGATCCTCCAAAAGAAACAAATGATAATAGTGTGATTCAGATGGTCTGTCCTGGTGCAGTGGTGCATTGTGGGTGTTGAGTCTGCAGTTGGACTTAGTAGCAGTAGATGAGTTCCTTCAACCACTACATTTCCATCCACACTCACATGTGACAAGAACTCCACATTAGATGGTTAGATTTTCTACATTCAACCTTTTACACATGCAGATTGAATCATTGCATCCAGAAAACAGCAGTTTGGACTCACAGGGAATATTACTGCTCAAATATGTGAAGGCGTGTGACGTAGAAGCTCAACCACAGCAGAGGAGATGAGGAGATAAGAATGAGGAGTAGGTGTCCTGATCAAAGACAGAGACAGAGAAGAGGACGACTGAGAGAAGAGATGAACATAAGACTGGACATGGACCACAGACTGATGATCATCTGTTTGTCCTTCTGGATGCAAGGTATGAGGAAGGGTGGAACTGACAGGGTTCACCGCTGTCTGACAGCTTCATCTCCATGGTTACACACCTGTCATGTATGTGTTTGATATCAGTCGTAGCGTGTGCTGATGGTCATGTGACTGTCATGAGGGTCAATGAGTGTAAAATGTAGTTTATTTAGTTATTTGTCAGGGCCTGTGTAGAGAAAACCTTCAACCCAGAGTAGAGATGGACCAGAGCAGATTAGAACGTTCATATTCATGTCTGTCTGTTGTCCCTGTAGCACAGGGCTCTCAAACTCATTTTCTTTCAGGTTCCACATTCAACCCAATTTGATCTGCAGTGGACCAGACCAGTAAAATAATAGCATGATAAGCTGTAAATAATGACTTTGTTTAGTGCAACAACAAAACATTAAATTATGAAAATAGTTACTTTATTAACTTTCCAAACCTGAAAAAAAGAAATTTCTTTAAGAAAAATCAGTGCAATTTTAGCAATATTATGCCTCAATTTATTATTGTCCATGTGCATTATGAGTCAGGTCTACAAAACACTAAATACTGAGGAACAGACAAAAGAGTTCAAATTGTGCTGAATTTTCTTTAGACATTTCAGGTTGTTTATATTTGTTCAGGTTATTCACATTTTATTGTTACAGGATAGTTTGTAAATGTAAATATTTTCATAATTTAATGTTTTTTTACACTAAAACAAAGACAAAAATTTGGAGTTATTATTCATAGGCATACTGTAATATTTTTTTCACATCAAAACCGAGAGGAAAATCTGCAGTTATTCTTTTTTGTTGGTTCTTCTGCTGTTATATTTGACTGTAGATCAGATTGGTCTGGATGTGGAACCACAGCTAAAATGAGGTCCACTCCTGGACTGTGGAATTTTTTGCACTTTGTAAATTCATCCCAGGGTCCTGATTGGAACCTTTAATGGGCCGTATTTGGCCCTTGGGACGCATGTTTGACACCCCTGCTGTAGCAGGAAAGACGGACATTAAAAAGGCAAACAGTACCAGAGAATTCAAAAGAACAACAATGCACTTAAAAGACGTCCCATCCAGTGAAGGTGTGGAATCCAGTTGGAGGGCGGAGTCAGTGCAGGTGTTTATTCCATCCATATTTGGAGTCTTGGTGGATCCGTCTCTAACATATGTGGTGCCTTCAATTCAGTGAGACTGTGTTCTGTTCTGTTTGGACTTTGGAAGAGTAAAGCTGACCATCCAAAGGCAGTTTAGTACAAGGGGCTGCAGCACTGGCATCCAGAAGAAGGCTGGGTCTGCAGCTGGGTCAGAACAGGGCTCTCAAAACTCATTTTCTTTCAGGTTCCACATTCAGCCTGATTTGATCTGCAGTGGGCCAGACCAGTAAAATAATAACCGAATAAACTATAAATAATGACAACTGCAAATTTTGTCTGTTTTAGTGCAAAAAATTCCCATGAAATTATGAAAATGCTTATTACTATAAACTATCCAAACAAAAAAGATGTGAATAACCTGGAAAAAAAAAAGAAATTTCTTAAGAAAAATCAGTGCAATTTTATCAGTCTTCTTCCCACTCTCATTAGGTCCATGTGCATTCTGGATCAGATCTACAAAGACACTAAACATGAGGACCAGGAAGAAAATACTTCATATTGGGCTGAATTTCTTTAGACATTTCAGGTTGTTCATATTTATTCAGGTTATTCACATTTTATTGTTACGGGATAGTTGTAAATGTAAATATTTTCATAATTTAATGTTATTTTTCCACTAAAACAGACAAAAATTTGAAGTTGTTATTATTTATAGACATAATGTAATATTATTTTCACATCAAACCAAGAAAGAAAATCTGCAGTCATTCTTTTTTGTCAGTTTTTCTGCTGTTATTATTTGACTGTAGATCAGATTGGTCGGATGTGGAACCACAACTAAAATAAATTCGACAGCCTTGACTGTGGAATTTTTGTATTTGTAAATTCATCCCAGGGGCTGGATTGGAACCTTTGGCGGGACGCATTTGGCCCCCATGATGCATGTTTGACACCATTGGTTCAGATTCAGGTGAACAGATGCCTTCAGAGGTGGAGGACCACAACCATGTGTGTGTGTGGTGTTATTCACATAAAGTAGACTACTCAGAAAAACAACATTAAACCAACTGTGCAGACGTTTGTAAATCTGCTCATAGTTTTATTACCTCCAGTTCTGTTTTCTCTGGGTTTGTCTGTGTTGTGTTGTGCTTTTGTCTGTTAGCAAGATAACACAAAAAAAAAAAAAAAACTTAACCTCAAAACGGGTATGTACTGAGACATGAACTACTTTCCTCCATGCATGGACAGTACATAATTTCATATCAATATTTACACAGAACTAACATCACATTTAGAAGGCCATGCGTTTAGAAATAGGCCAAAAATAACCTAAAGTTCAGTAGGGTCTTTTATCCCTTAATAGGACAGAAAAGCTGAGACACATAGTAAAGACAGCTGTGGTCTACTGAGCCTTGTCCTCAGGTTACATTACTAATTTAAGGAGAAAAGCTGATCATTTTCATCCTTAATCATTAATATTATACATCATAGGTTTAAGATGATAGAACTCATCTGGTCAAATGGCTGATCTAGTGGTGGGATTGGATCAGTGGAACTTCTACATAGATCATGGTTGGATTATCACACATTAATGTTAGTATAAGCTTTATGAAAAAATGTTGCCTTTTTAAAGAATTTAAAACGGGATTAAATTCAATAGCCTAAGAACTCTTGGTCAAGAGTGGATGTCAGCTCCTTCCTGGGGGCTGAGCCCCCCCCTCCCCCCCACCCCCCTGGGTTCAAATGATCCAAATATGATCAATTCCTGGTTGAATGTTTTTTGAATCCATCATCAAACATAAACTGAACAATAATCAGTTTTATTCAGTCTGGGTTGATTTCAGTCGATTCATTCATGATTCCTCCAGTTGGACTGATCCTGCTCAACCTAAATGTGTCAGTTTCATCTTGTGGTGGTTCATCTGCTGCTGTTCAATCATGTCATAGATTTGGATTTGAACCTTCATCTGTGTCTCATGTGCTGCTTTGGTATTTAGACGCCGTTTGTCAAAGTCAAAGCACAAACACAGTTCAGACAGATTTGGATCCAACCTGATCAGCCTCAGTTTCCTGTTTGGTTCCTCATGTGGACATGTTGGAGTTCTAATCCCAGTCTTGTCCTGTTTTCATGGCTGTCCTTTGTGTTTTCCTGCAGGGCTCCTGTCTGAAAACAACAGCACTTCAACAGGTAAGAAATGCACAAAGGAGGGATGTGAACTGGGCTGAAGCTGAACATCCTGGTTCAGGTGGTTTTCATCTGAACAAACTGGAGCCAATGCAGAGGATTCAGGAAGGATGGGTTACAGAAGCTCCACTGAGCACGCTCAGCTCCTGTTCCTGACATTTGGACAAGTGTGGCTTTAAAGATCCACAAGTGAAGGAAACACTGACAAACAGGAGCAGACTGAGCCATTCAATTCACTGACTGAATGAATGAGGGATGACTGAGTCCGTTTGGACACAAAATCTGTCAGTGGGACTGAAACCCTGTTCACACATGGAAACCACATGTGCTCAAGAATCCAGTCCATGTGGTCCACATGGGCTGGGCTGGTTCTGGACTGGACTGTGACTGGTCTGTCTTATTTCTACAGGGTCTGTCCACTTCAGGTTGGTGGGAGGAGCCAGTGGTTGTCATGGTGACCTGGAGATGAAACGACATGATGGAAACTGGAAACCAGTGGAAGGGTTGTACTGGTACAGGAAGTTAGGACACAGAGTCTGTGCAGAACTGGACTGTGGATCTGCAGTTTCAACGAGACGCAGGTGGAATATTTCACCTATAGATAGTTGGTGGATCAGTTCAGTCTGTGATGAATCTGAACTGAGGAACTGTTTTATATCTCATCCACGTCTCACTTCATCTGTGGAGCTGAGTTGTTCAGGTAAGAGCATGAACACTGAACCTGAACCCTTCCACTGTCACTGTGGGCTCCAGACTCTGTGGACTCTCAGATCCTGGTCGGTTCAAGACTTCAACTCAGATTTAATGTGAACTCACACAAACTGATCAATACAATCAATCAATCAATCATATCCACATCCACAAACAAACAGCTGATGAACATCATGTCACACAGAAGAAACAAACACATATGAATGTGAGTCCACTACAGTCCACTATATGGTCCACTACAGTCCAGTAAAATCCACTATATAGTCCAACCCCCAGACCCTGGTCTCCTCCAGTCCACTAGAGTCCCTTAGAGTCCACTTCAGACTCTCGTCTTATTCCAGTCTTCTTCCATCTGTGTCCACAGACTCGGTCAGACTGGTCCATGGGTCCAGTGTGTGTTCAGGCAGACTGGAGGTCCGGTCTAACCAGTCCAGGTCCTGGTCCTCAGTGTGTGAAGGACACTTGGACCTTCGTGGTGCCCAGGTGGTCTGTAGGGAGCTGGGCTGTGGGGCTCCTGGGCTCCTCCAGGGGGCGCTCTCTGGAGCAGCGGAGGCTCCTGTGGTGCAGACGTTCACCTGTGAAGGCCATGAGTCTGCTCTGCTGGACTGTGGAAGCTCAGGGGCACAGACCTGCTCATCTGGAACAGCTGTGGACCTTACCTGCACAGGTGGGCGGAGCTTTGACTGACACCAGCTGACATCAGTTCACTCACTTTGAGCTCATTTATCTGTCACTTGTATTTGATCAGATCCTGATGATGTCAGACTGGTGGGAGGAGCCAGTCGCTGTAACGGTGAAGTACAGATGAAACATCATGGAGAATGGAGAGACATGGGATATGATATTTCTTATCCCTCTGACCCCTGGACCCTGAAGGCAGCAGATGTCATATGTCGTCGACTGGACTGTGGATCTGCTGTTTCTGGGAGAAGATCTGGTTCATCTGATCATGTGTGGTCCATCAGCCCCTACTGTCTTCTCTCTACATCTGCACTGACGGACTGTGTGATATCAGATCCTGACTCCAGTGGCTCCGCCCTGTTCCTCACCTGTTCAGGTAAGTCTACTGATGATGGTTCTGATTCTGTCCCAGTTCTTCCATGAGTCCATTCAGGTGTGTTTTATCTGAGCTGGGTCAAACCAGACCCAGTCAGACCAGGTCCACACATTGGACAGTTGGACTGAACCATCAAACACATGCAGCTGAATTCAGTTCCAGTCCATGAACGTGGTCACATGACTCTGCTTTCCAACAGGCTGTTGAACAGCTCAGAAGGACTGAGTCCATTAGTTTGAACTGGACTTTGTGTTGGTCCATGTGCTCTTTTTCCAGCTCTATGTGGGTCTGCTGGACTCTGAGGACACCATGGAAACACCACTGACACTAAAGCATGTCCTTAAATGCAGATGTTTGACATGAGCCACATGTTTCCAGTGGTCTGAGATGAACCAGTGCACAGGTCACTGATCAAACCCACTGCATTATGGTGCATTCACTGACCACTGGGACTGTGTGTGTGCCTTTGAACAGACCCCACTCACACATATTGAATGTTCAGTCTGACTTCAGAATGACTGTGTGTCCACCAGCGCTGACGTTCAACTAACTCTAACCTGTGACTGAGGATCCACAGAGTGGACCTGAGGTCTGTTTGAGTCCAGTCTGAATGTAGACAGCGCCCTCTGTTGGAATCCAGGTCAACAACAGCACACACTCACTGTGTCCTTCAGCTCCACGTTTATGGAGGGACATTTGTTTCTTATTTAATCAAAAGAAAAGTTGCCATAACCAAACAAATTATTTTCATTCAAAAAAGACTTCACTTCAATAAAAAACAACATTTTAATCAAAGAAAAAAGTGTTTCAATGCAAAAAAAATTTGAGACCCAAAAAATTGCATTGAACACGTTTTTTCTTTGATTAAAATGTTGTTTTTAATTGAAGTGAAGTTTTTTTTTATTAAAAATATTTTTTTTGGTTAAGGCAACTTTCTTTTGATTAAATAATAAAGAATCAGATCTACTTCCATGAATGTGGAGCTGAAGGACACAGGTCTGAGTGAATGGATGAAGAACGGAGCAGATTTCAGTTTTTTATACAATCTGTTTGTCCTGTTGTTGCCATGGTTACGCCCAACAGTAACCGTTTACAGTTCTGTTCACAAAGTCACCAGTGTGGAATAACTCCGATCATCCTTTGATGTCCAGCCAGATGCACCATATATGTGTGTAAATAATTCACTTCAGTTGAATTTATTCAGCCCAATATCACAACGTAGTTCAGTCTGTTAGGATGCAGTGGGGGGGGGCGGCACATGCAGACAGCTGAGGGGGTCCATCTAGTCCAATGAGGGTGAGGGAGGAGGTCCATCCATTGAAAAAGCTTTTCAATCAAAGAAAACAAGTGTTCAAATGCAATTGTTTTGGATCTCAGTTTGTTTTTTTTTTCATTCAAACACTTTTTTTCTTTGATTGAAAAGGTTTTTTTTTTTAATTGAAAGTATTTGTTTTGGTGAAGGAAACTTTCCTTTTGTTTAATTAATAAAGACACAAATCTGCCTCCATACTCATTCAACACTAAAGGGCCTTTTATTGGTGTGTTCTGTGTTCTGCTGTTTTCTTTGAGGACGTTGTGTCTCTGGTTGAACTGGTCCATGAGTCCAGTTTAGTTCCTGTGTCACTAATGACTGACAGGAGGCTTTGACAGAGTCCACCCTCACACTGCCGTCTGTCCAGGGGCTTTTGTGTCTTTAAACATGTGTGTGTGTTGTTGTGTGTCCACAGACTCTGTCAGACTGGTCCATGGTTCCAGTCTGTGTTCAGGCAGACTGGAGGTCCGCTCCAACCGGTCCTGGTCCTTAGTGTGTGAAGAGGATTTGGACCTTAACGATGCCCAGGTGGTCTGTAGGGAGCTGGGCTGTGGGGCTCCTGGGCTCCTCCAGGGGGGGCTCTATGGAGAGGGGGAGGCTCCAGTCTGGACCAGTGAGCTCCAGTGTGAAGGACATGAGTCTGCGGTCCTGGACTGTAGAAGGTCCAGCTCAGCTGGGAAGACCTGCTCACCTGGAACAGCTGCTGGACTCACCTGTACAGGTACCAAGGGGGCGTGGCTTTCATATGACAGACTTTTACACGTCCAATGAGAGAATGAGGGATAGCACAGGTCATTCCTTCACAGCCATCAGAACACAGAACAGTTCTCAGGAACCCCCCCCCCATATCACACCATGTGCATGTGCAAATATGTAAACATGAATATAAATATGTACATTTAAATCTAAATTTATATAAATACTTATAAAATAGCAGATATTTCATTTTTCATGCTTCTTACCTTACCTTACCTTACCTTTCTTGGACTCCTTTCTTTGTCTGTGTGGGTTCTCATTTGTCCAGGTCATGGTTCTTCTGGGTTCAGCTGGACTGCTTCAGCTCTTTTGAAAACGTTTCGTCTCTCTTTGTCTCTTGGATGACAGTCCAAACATTTTCTAAACAGCTGAACCAGTCCTCCTGTCTTTGTGTCTCTGCTCAGATCCAGGTGGTGTCAGGTTGGTGGGACAGCCGAGCCGAGCCGCTGTGCTGGTACTGTGGAGATCCAACACCAGGGACACTGGAGACCAGTAGGAGACTACAATAAACACTGGGACCTGAAGTCTGGATCTGCTGTGTGTCAGTATCTGGACTGTGGATCAGCTGTTTCAGTCAACAACACAGATGATTCTACAGTCAGACCTGTGTGGTGGGTCTCAGTTCCTTGTGTAAAGCTGACATCTGGACCCAGGGACTGTGTTAGACTAGAGGATTTCTATGAACTCCCATCTGCTGTGGCCGTGGTGTGTTCAGGTACAAACAGACACAAACTGTGTTTGAACTGAATTCTCAGTGACCAGATGATTCTGACTCTGATGTTTAAAGTTACAACTAATGAATCTGTCCATTTCATCAGTTGATTATTTTGTCTTAGTTCATTGTTTTTTCTGTCAAATGTGTCAAATATAGACCTGTGTAACGTCTAGATCCCAGATGAAGGTCTTCATTTGGACCAGATGAGGCTGAAAACACAAAACAGATTTTCCATTTGTGTCATTTAGGACAAAAGGACCAAACGTTGACATGTGAGACTCTAAAGTATAGGTGTCAAACATGCGGCCTGGGGGCCAAATCTGGCCCACCAAAGGTTCCATTCCGGCCCTGCAGGATGAAAGTGCAAAAATGAACCCGAACAGTCCAGGTTGCCCAGATCCTTGTGGTTCAGGTTCCACATACAGACCAATGTGATCTACAGTAAAAATAATAACACAATAACCCATAAATAATGACAATGACAAATTTTGTTTGTGAAAAATTACGTGGAAAAAAATTTAAGTGAAAAAAATAAGATTACACTGTGAAAATATTTACATTTACAAAACAATTTTTTCACACAAAAATTCAAATAAATATATAAATAAGAACAACCCGAAATGTGCAATTTTAACAATATTCTGCCTGTTACTAAATGTTTGGTGCATTGATCCACTGTGATCTGGAGTTGTGTTAATAGTAATAACAGATGGAATATGGAAGTTGCTTCTTCCACTTCTTCCCACCCCTTTTCGGTTATGTAAACGAAATTATTGTGCTTTTCTTCTGACTAAGATTGTTATTTATGATTCTTGATATTTGTATCATTATGTATGTTTTGCAAGTGCATATATGTTAAATTTTATTGCATGTTCGGAATAAATCACTAAATAACTAAAAATTGTTCAAATTTTTGTTCCAAACTCCAAAATTTTAACAATATTCTGCCTGTTACTAAATGTTTATGTAACACTGTGTGTAAATGTACACGTATAAATAATAAGTCAAGGCATAATATTGTTAAAATTGCACTAATTTTTCTAATGAAATTTCTGTTTTTTCAGGTTATTCACATGTTTTTTGTAAAATGTAAATATTTTCATAATTTGTTTTATACGAAAACAAAGGAAAAACTTGGGTTTGTCATTATTTATAGGTTATTGAGTCATGATTTTACTGCTCTGGCTCACTTGTGATCAAATTGGGCTGAATATGGAACTGAACCAACATGAGTTTGACACCCCTGCTCTAAAACCACCACGTTTGTCCTTTTTTACCCATAATGCCTTTGAAGGTCAGCTGTGCTCTAAATGAGCCATTCCTCCTGTTTTCATTGGTCAGTGTTCATCCCATCCCAAACTCCTGTGGATCAGATCCATCTGTGTCTCTGAGGAGGATGGATTCTCTGACTGCTTGTTTGTGCTCATGTGTGCTGCTTGGTCCAATCATGTCTCTGTGTGTGGACAGATCTGCTGCCTCAGCCCAACATCTCCCTGTCTGACGGGGTCTTTGAGGTCTACCAGCAGGGGTTCCGGGTGCTGGTGGGCTCCGACTTCACCGTCACCTGCTCCATCCGACCGCAGTACCCAGGAGGCTCCTTCCAGCTGATCTCCGACACCGAGAAGCCGCTGAACCTCACCCTGCCGGCTGTCAATCACTCCGCCCACTTCCTGTTGTCCTCCATGGGCTACGCCCACCGAGGGAACTACACATGTGTTTATCATGTGGATTTTTATAACCACAGCTTCTCATCGTCTCAGAGCCCCGCCCTCTATCTCACTGTCGGAGGTAACGTCAGGACAAACGCACACAAAACACCCACAATGCATCAGTAACAGTCACATGACCATGTTCCACAACATTCCCAGTGAGCAGAGTGAACAGAGGGTCTGCACGTGACGTCACTGCGGTTCCGCCCACTGAGTGACAGAAAGAGGGAGATGAGTGACAGCGTTGGCTTCAATCCTGTCTAAACTGAAGAACAATACTGAATAAAAAATGGGGCAGAGCTGTTGTGTTTGATTGTATTTTCAGGTTCTTAAAGCAGTGGGAGCTATCGTTTTACAGACACCCAAAGACAAAGAAAAGAGAAGCAGATGGATCCACAAATCCAGGAAACCAAACCTAGATCTGTGGATCCTGTTTGGTGTCAGCTAACATTCACTGATGCTGAAGTTTTGGGTCCAGTCAGACCTGAAATGACCTGTTGTTTTGGCAAACGTTCCTTCTTAGCGCAGCTCTTGGTTTCATGATCAGATCTTTCATGGCTTTTGTTAGATATCGACCGATATGGGTTTTTCAGGGCCGATACCAAGTATTAGTAGTTAGAGGAGGCCAATAACCGATATTTGGACCCAATATTCATTTGCAGTAAAAGTGTAAAAATTGGCGTGAAAAATTTTGAATAATGCAAACACTGAACTTCGTTTAAATGCATAAAACATGTTTATTTAATCAAACAAATAGAAAATAATAGCTCCAGAAGTGCATGGATTTCCTAGACTCAGAAGCATCTCTTATAAAGTTGAATTAAAGCTTAAATAAATAGCTCCCTGAAATTTTTCCACAGTAAATAAAGTAAAATTTAAAAATAATTATAATGACTTATCTTTGTTTGAAGTTCAAACACAACACAAATACAGGAGTGAACCAGCTCAGCAGTAACTCTTGTAAACTCTTGGGCCACATGCTGACATCTGCTCAACTCATGCTTCATTTATTACAGCATTTGGGACGCCTTAAGTTGATTTCATTATTAAATTTTATATTTTACCATTCGATAGCAGGGACGCTGTCATTCAAAACTATGTTGCTACATTATTAATGATTAATCTGAGAAAAGCTACATAAAAAAGTCTAATAGTGTCTATGAGTGCAGTTAAACTCCTGACAGAACACAAACAGCCTTTAGGGCTTTAATGAGCACACACAGGATTTACAATGTTCCACCATGTTCACATAAATCACTTCTGAATTTGACTCTGTCATCTTCACTTTCATTTTCAGATCATAGGACTAGAAAGCTCACAGTAACATTAGTAGTTGTGAGTTGTAGAGTTCTTCATGTGACTTTAACGCAAACACACACTATTACATTACAAACCAACACAGTCTCATCCCAAATAGTCAGAAATCAATGCATGTGGTCAGAGCCCCACAGCGGCACTATTTGACGCAGGGGGTACCCCTTCTGCGTTGGATTTTGACGCGGAAGGAGTACATACCGCGGAGAGGCGAAGTTTTCTGGTGTCAGAAGCTCCAGAGAGAAAACACGTGTCAAAGGTAAACACAGAAAACTCTTCTGAAACTGGACTAAACATCCCTGTGCTCTACATCTGATAACTACTACTAATGTTTCAGAAGAATGTCAGAGCAGAAGAAACATTAGCGGCTGCTCTGCTAACACAGATGACCTCCTGACATGTCTGAGAATTAGTTAAAAGAAGACTGCTGATAATATGGAGATGGAAACAGTCTGTGATAGAAAAGCATGTGTGTGGGATTAAGAGAGAGCGCCGAAAAAACTCCGTTCACTTGTTTTAGGGAAGAACGCTGAGGTGGAGTCTGATGAGCTTTTACCAGAACATTAGTTCATCAGTCTGGCTCGAAACACTCTGCAGACTATGGGTTAGTAATGGAGAAAATGTATGTAGAACACAGTCTGATCCCAGTCTGTGTGTGTGTGTGTGTGTGTGTGTGTGTGTGTGTGTCCCAGTTTTAAATTGATTTCTTAATATCGGCCCGTCAGGTTTACAAAAGGCCGATACACGTCAAATTTCCAAATATCGGCCCGGCCAATAATCAGTCGACCTCTAGTTTTTGTCTTTATTTTGTGATTGTGAACCTTGTGCTCCTACATGATTAGTAAACTAACTGAAACTGAGGCCAACCTAGTTTTACAAATACGGGAGAACTGGAGAATAAAGCTACGACGGAGTATTAGGACCACAGAAGAAAAGAAAAACACTGGGCACTACCAGAAGAAAGTGTAACGGGCTAAGTACAAAGGCTGAACCCAAAAGCAAGACCACAGAGTACAAGTAAAATTGGGTGTTTTTATTAAACACTTTAACAAGTGAACAAATACAGCACAGAGAGAATGTTATTTCTGCGAAGTCACAGAGTCCGGGGATAAACGTCTGGGCTGCCGGTGGAAATGGCTGACGACCAGCAAGGCCGAGCCGGGGAAACCCCAACGGAATCCTAACTAGGAGCAAACAGAGGGAGGTCAAAAAACAAGCCAGGTCATACACAGGGGAGCAAACAATACGGCAACGGTGCATGGGGGACAGGCAGAACTCACGGTCAGTAATCCAGGTGAATGGTCGAAGCACAGGTACACGGTGGAGGCTGAGGTACCAAAGGGAGAAGGCAGAGACAGAGTCGGGTACACGAACCAGGTCGTAGATGAGCAGGCAGGACAGCAACAGGTAGTGATGGGTCCGGCAACACCGATGCGTCGGCACATGCGTCGAGCTCATGGAGCAAACCCCGTGTCGGTGCGCGTATCGCTTTAAGAAAGTCACGTGACCGATACAGTTGCTGTGTCGCTGTGTCACTGTGGCGCCAAACTGTGTTTAAAGGGAAGCGCATCTGTCACCGGGATGTATCCCAAACGACTGCCAACATTTTGTAGCGCTTTTTTTTCCCTCTATCTTGTCACTATGGAGCCCAGCAGGAACAGAAAGGTTTCGGCCGTGTGGGATCACTTTGATCTTGTTTCGCCAACGAAGGTATTTGTTTCTATTTCCTTGTTTCATCCTGATCCTCAGTTTCCACTGGATCTGTCAGAATTAAAATCCATTTCAAAGTTACCATTAATTCAGTGAATTAAAGTAAGTTTTATTCATTCATTTCATTTTACTGCAGGTTAAATGTGGCATCTGTCAAACAGAACTATCACACACAAACAGAAGCACATCTTCACTGCTCAGGCACTACAGAGCACTGAATGAAAATGAGGGCACAGAACTTCCAGTCTGGAGTCACTGACTGTGTTGATACTATCAACACTTCTTGACCCAAGATTTAAATCACTCAGTTTCCGAAGTTCCAACAAATGTAGCGAAGCAATAAGTAGACTGAGAGCTGAATGTGCTGCTTTAATGGGCCACACATCAGCCCAGCCACAGCCTGGACCTTCCTCTGCAGCAGCTTCAGGCATGTTCTTCAGCCTTATCTGTTTATTTGTGCATTTCATTGTTTGCAAATCATGTACTAAAATACCCATCTGTTGTTTCTTAGACAACCTGTGGCAATATCTGGACAATGAAGTCGGCAGGCAAACCACCAACACCAGAGCAGATGCAATAATTGAGGTCCAGAGATACATGTCAGAAGGCAACATCCCCCGTTCCAGTGATCCACTGAAATACTGGGACAGTCCAAGAACAAATTACCCTCACCTGTTTCAGCTCTCTTTACAGTTTCTTTGCACACCAGCCTCCTCGGTGCCATGTGAACGATTATTTTCTAAAGCCGGAGAAATTGCATCAAAAAAGCGAAATCGGCTGAAGGCCAAAACTTTGGAAAGGCTTATTTTTTTGAATAAAAATTTGTAAAAAAAAAAAAAAAAAAAATCCCAGTCCACAAGCATCCTCATTCACAACACGTTCACTTAGATTTTCATATAATGATACATGTTCACATTATTTATTGACTGTATCTAAAAATATCAAAGATATTTTAAATTTAAATGAAGATATGAAATAATACAATATAAAATACAATGACTTAAATTATACTATTGTATATACTAGGTCATTAAATCAGTGTCAGTTGAGTCTGTACACTAGGTTGCCTGCAGGGATTTTTAAAGTCCAGCAGGTGTCAGTATTCAGTGACACAGTATCAACACAGTGTGTCATTGTGTCGACACGCTTCATGAGGCCTCATCGACCCATCACTAGGAACAGGCAGATTCGGTGGTCAAGGGACGAAAACGGGTCGAAAACAGGCAGACAAATGAACAGGATCCAAAAACACTGGTGAGTGAGCACAACAAGTTGTAGAACACAAACTGGCAAACAAACAGGGGAAGACACAGGGTTTAAATACACATGAGGGAGGGAAGACAATTGGACACAGGTGGAGACAATCAGGGAGGAGTCAGGAAATCAGCACAGGTGGAACAATCAGGGAAAGGAAGTAAAGACAGCAGACATGACACATGAGGGAAACTTAAGAAAATAAAACAGGAAATGACAGACAACACAGAAAAGACAGACAAATCCAGACACAGTCTGGGAGCAGACATGACAGAAAGTCATAAAATATTGATAGAAAACCTGTAACTTTATGAGAATAAAATCAAATCCAAAAAGAATCACAATGTTATGAGAATAAAGTCGTAGTTATAAAAAAAACATCATAATTTAACAAAAATTTTATTCGTTTATGAGATTAAAGTCGTCAAATTCCGACACTAAAGCCATAATATTCTCAGAATAATGTGTTCATTTAAACCAGGTGGTGTAAATCTGCTAATTTCCCAGAATGCAGTGGTGCCCTGCTGGTCCACAGCAGTAGTATCTGTGTTGGATAAAGGACTGGATCTGAACTAGACTCAGGAAATCTGCTCAGTCCCAGTAGATCATGCATATATTCACTGGGGTCAGTCCACGGTCTACTGGAAATGACCTTTGGATCAGCTGGTTCTGGGCCCTAGTTTTAGACCCTTTGGATCAGCTGGTTCTGGGCCCTAGTTTTAGACCCTTTGGATCAGCTGGTTCTGGTCCTAGTTTTGGAGCCTTTGGATCAGCTGGTTCTGGGCCCTAGTTTTAGACCCTTTGGATCAGCTGGTTCTGGGCCCTAGTTTTGGAGCCTTTGGATCAGCTGGTTCTGGGCCCTAGTTTTAGACCCTTTGGATCAGCTGGTTCTGGGCCCTAGTTTTAGAGCCTTTGGATCAGCTGGTTCTGGGCCCTAGTTTTAGACCCTTTGGATCAGCTGGTTCTGGGCCCTAGTTTAGACCCTTTGGATCAGCTGGTTCTGGGCCCTAGTTTTGGAGCCTTTGGATCAGCTGGTTCTGGGCCCTAGTTTTAGACCCTTTGGATCAGCTGGTTCTGGTCCTAGTTTTGGAGCCTTTGGATCAGCTGGTTCTGGGCCCTAGTTTTGGAGCCTTTGGATCAGCTGGTTCTGGGCCCTAGTTTTAGACCCTTTGGATCAGCTGGTTCTGGGCCCTAGTTTTAGACCCTTTGGATCAGCTGGTTCTGGGCCCTAGTTTTAGACCCTTTGGATCAGCTGGTTCTGGGCCCTAGTTTAGGCCCTTTGGCTCAGCTGGTTCTGGGCCCTAGTTTTAGCCCCTTTGGATCAGCTGGTTCTGGTCCTAGTTTTGGAGCCTTTGGATCAGCTGGTTCTGGGCCCTAGTTTTAGACCCTTTGGATCAGCTGGTTCTGGGCCCTAGTTTTGGAGCCTTTGGATCAGCTGGTTCTGGGCCCTAGTTTTAGACCCTTTGGATCAGCTGGTTCTGGGCCCTAGTTTTGGAGCCTTTGGATCAGCTGGTTCTGGGCCCTAGTTTTAGACCCTTTGGATCAGCTGGTTCTGGGCCCTAGTTTTAGACCCTTTGGATCAGCTGGTTCTGGGCCCTAGTTTTGGAGCCTTTGGATCAGCTGGTTCTGGGCCCTAGTTTTAGACCCTTTGGATCAGCTGGTTCTGGTCCTAGTTTTGGAGCCTTTGGATCAGCTGGTTCTGGGCCCTAGTTTTGGAGCCTTTGGATCAGCTGGTTCTGGGCCCTAGTTTTAGACCCTTTGGATCAGCTGGTTCTGGGCCCTAGTTTTAGACCCTTTGGATCAGCTGGTTCTGGGCCCTAGTTTTAGACCCTTTGGATCAGCTGGTTCTGGGCCCTAGTTTTAGACTCTTTGGATCAGCTGGTTCTGGGCCCTAGTTTTAGACCCTTTGGATCAGCTGGTTCTGGGCCCTAGTTTTAGACCCTTTGGATCAGCTGGTTCTGGGCCCTAGTTTTGGAGCCTTTGGATCAGCTGGTTCTGGGCCCTAGTTTTGGACCCTTTGGATCAGCTGGTTCTGGGCCCTAGTTTTAGACCCTTTGGATCAGCTGGTTCTGGGCCCTAGTTTTGGAGCCTTTGGATCAGCTGGTTCTGGGCCCTAGTTTTGGAGCCTTTGGATCAGCTGGTTCTGGGCCCTAGTTTTGGAGCCTGGATCAGCTGGTTCTGGGCCCTAGTTTTAGACCCTTTGGATCAGCTGGTTCTGGGCCCTAGTTTTGGAGCCTGGATCAGCTGGTTCTGGTCCTAGTTTTAGACCCTTTGGATCAGCTGGTTCTGGGCCCTAGTTTTAGACCCTTTGGATCAGCTGGTTCTGGGCCCTAGTTTTAGACCCTTTGGATCAGCTGGTTCTGGGCCCTAGTTTTGGAGCCTTTGGATCAGCTGGTTCTGGGCCCTAGTTTTAGACCCTTTGGATCAGCTGGTTCTGGTCCTAGTTTTGGAGCCTTTGGATCAGCTGGTTCTGGGCCCTAGTTTTGGAGCCTTTGGATCAGCTGGTTCTGGGCCCTAGTTTTAGACCCTTGGATCAGCTGGTTCTGGGCCCTAGTTTTAGACCCTTTGGATCAGCTGGTTCTGGGCCCTAGTTTTAGACCCTTTGGATCAGCTGGTTCTGGGCCCTAGTTTTAGACTCTTTGGATCAGCTGGTTCTGGGCCCTAGTTTTAGACCCTTTGGATCAGCTGGTTCTGGGCCCTCGTTTTAGACCCTTTGGATCAGCTGGTTCTGGGCCCTAGTTTTGGAGCCTTTGGATCAGCTGGTTCTGGGCCCTAGTTTTGGACCCTTTGGATCAGCTGGTTCTGGGCCCTAGTTTTAGACCCTTTGGATCAGCTGGTTCTGGGCCCTAGTTTTGGAGCCTTTGGATCAGCTGGTTCTGGGCCCTAGTTTTGGAGCCTTTGGATCAGCTGGTTCTGGGCCCTAGTTTTGGAGCCTGGATCAGCTGGTTCTGGGCCCTAGTTTTAGACCCTTTGGATCAGCTGGTTCTGGGCCCTAGTTTTGGAGCCTGGATCAGCTGGTTCTGGTCCTAGTTTTAGACCCTTTGGATCAGCTGGTTCTGGGCCCTAGTTCTGGAGCCTTTGGATCAGCTGGTTCTGGGCCCTAGTTCTGGAGCCTTTGGATCAGGTCTGGATCCTCCATGTGTGTCCACATGTCAGTGTTCATGGACCACTTGTTCTTTGGTAGCTGGTACAGATCCATGTCCAGTCCAACTGTCCTTCATTTCATTTCAGATTTCCCATGGTCCTTTGCTCTGGCTGTGTTTACTGCTATACTCCGTCATGTTGAGCAGGTTGGTTTAAGACACTCAGTCTGATTTAGAGGGGCGTGGCCTGGGGGGGCAGTGACGTATGTGCAGACCCTCTATTGTTCTCCATCACTCTGACATAAACCTAAAGCTTATGTATTTTTTCATATTTTAGGTAAATTATTTTCATTTTCCCCCATTTCCCTAACATTGTGGTACTCCACCGTTATAAAGGATCAGGAAATCAGTAAAAAAAAAAAAAAGCCTCCATCAAAAATTCATCATTTCTAATGAAGTCATTGTGAAAAAACAAATGAACTTGTTTTAATTAATGAATGTGATTAAAGTTGCTGTGGGTTAAATGTTGAGCTCTGGGGTTGAAGGTTCGAGTCTGTGACTTTGAAATAATATCAAACAGACCAAAGTCCTGAAAACATACTGTGCATTTCTTTATTCAACTTCATGAACGTTATCACGACACCAGGGTGGAGAATAAGCTCCAATAGGAGTGAGGGGGCGGGGTTTGTTTGGCCTGACACCACTGGGTTAGAAATGATCTGCCTCACATGAAATGTGTTCAATGTTCCAGATGTGAATCAGATTAACTGTGAAACTAATGACCACAGGGTTGGTTTGTGCTGTTTTCCAGGAACATGATGGTGTGTTCTAACACATATGTGTTGGTTTGGGTCCATTTATCCAATAGATGTGTAGATGTTCCACTGGTAGAACCTGTCCAGTCCATTTATAAACAGATGTGTAGATGTTCCACTGGTAGAACCTGTCCAGTCCATTTAGAAACAGATGTGTATGGTGTATGTAACAGATGTATGTATGGTGCTTTTCCACCGTCAAACACAAATGACCTTCATGTGTGTTTAATGGTTTGACTGGTTGAACTGGGCTGGGTTTCATCTGGGAAATGTCCACACAGATGAGATCACATGACTCAGGTCATGTGATGGTCTAAAGGTCCAACCTGGAAGGACTGAGGATGGGAACTCCAGTCTGTGGAGTCCAGGTCCTGGGTTTAGTCAGTCCTCCTCCTGTCTGTTCCAGTCCACCAGGACAAGTCCAGACAAACAAACACTGAGACTGAACGTCTGTGTGCGTTCAGAGCCGACCCATGTCAGCGTTATGTCACTGGTCAGCTGGAGTGGATTCAGTGACCGACTGGACATGGACTCACACACACGAGTGACCGACTGGACATGGACTCACACACACATAAGTGACCGACTGGACATGGACTCACACACATGAGTGACCGACTGGACATGGACTCACACACACATGAGTGACCGACTGGACATGGACTCACACACACATGAGTGACCGAATGGACATGGACTCACACACACGAGTGACCGACTGGACATGGACTCACACACACATAAGTGACCGACTGGACATGGACTCACACACATGAGTGACCGACTGGACATGGACTCACACACACATGAGTGACCGAATGGACATGGACTCACACACACGAGTGACCGACTGGACATGGACTCACACACACATGAGTGACCGAATGGACATGGACTCACACACACATGAGTGACCGACTGGACATGGACTCACACACACATGAGTGACCGACTGGACATAGACTCACACACACGAGTGACCGACTGGACATGGACTCACACACACATGAGTGACCGACTGGACATGGACTCACACACGAGTGACCGACTGGACATGGACTCACACACATGAGTGACAGCAGCACATGTTGGATCAGAGGTCGCGTTAACTGAAAATATAACATTGACGGGTGTTTTTTTTTAAATGACGGAAAATTCTGAAGGCCGTCCATCATTTTGACAGATTAAAATACTGAGGGTAATCTACCAAAGAAAGTTTTCACACAACACTGAACAGAACCTGCAGCAGGATCACTGCTCTGTCTGTGAGCAAGGCATCAAACATTCTGTAACAGTATCCTACCTGTACAGAACCAACAGCACCACTGTTCACAACTACACTGAATACAACAGCACTACTGCAGTCACATGACCCACCGTTAGTCCACCTGTAGTAGACCCTGTCCAGTTAGTCCACCTGTAGTAGACCCTGTCCAGTTAGTCCACCTGTAGTAGACCCTGTCCAGTTAGTCCACCTGTAGTAGACCCTGTCCAGTTAGTCCACCTGTAGTAGACCCTGTCCAGTTAGTCCACCTGTAGTAGACCCCCTGTCCAGTTAGTCCACCTGTAGTAGACCCTGTCCAGTTAGTCCACCTGTAGTAGACCCCCTGTCCAGTTAGTCCACCTGTAGTAGACCCTGTCCAGTTAGTCCACCTGTAGTAGACCCTGTCCAGTTAGTCCACCTGTAGTAGACCCCCTGTCCAGTTAGTCCACCTGTAGTAGACCCCCTGTCCAGTTAGTCCACCTGTAGTAGACCCTGTCCAGTTAGTCCACCTGTAGTAGACCCCCTGTCCAGTTAGTCCACCTGTAGTAGACCCTGTCCAGTTAGTCCACCTGTAGTAGACCCTGTCCAGTTAGTCCACCTGTAGTAGACCCCCTGTCCAGTTAGTCCACCTGTAGTAGACCCCCTGTCCAGTTAGTCCACCTGTAGTAGACCCTGTCCAGTTAGTCCACCTGTAGTAGACCCTGTCCAGTTGGTGTCAGTGTTCATATTACTCAGTGTCAGTCTTGTCGTTGTTTCTCTGACTTCAGTCTAAATTCGATGCTACTTTGCTCCCACAAACTGTGCACACAGCTGAGTCTCCTCAGTTCTTTCCAGTCCAGTAAATGTGATGGCATTGATAAACGTGGTGAAAAAAGAGGGACTGATGCGTTGAAGGATGACAGACAAGCAAGTTAAACTCCAGTTCTTCTTTCATTTGGTGTGTTACATGTACGCATTTTCTGCCTTTCATGTGTTATTTGATGTCATGTCCATTTGTGTCCAGATCTGTGCTTCACAGAAGCTGAACTCTAACCCTCAGTGCATGGGGCTGACACTGAACAAACACCAGGAAAGTTTAGAATGTCTACAGACAACACACCAGTTCAAAGTGGTGTATATAATCATGCGAGTCGTAACTACAGCTGCTGCATCATTGAGATGTTTCTGAACATTAAATACAACTAAATATATCTCATCATTCAAAAATAAAAATTTGAAATGACAGATAATATGTTATGACGGAATTTTTACGACCCTGTCTGTCAAAATGACGGACAATAAAAATGTCTTGTGTAACCTCTGTGTTTGTTCCAGGCCAGTAGGGGGCGCTTCAGACTGAAGGCACGCAACACACCATGAGATACACGTCCACGTCCACAGTCTACGACCACGCTGACGTCCACAGCAACGTCCACTTCAACGTCCACGTCCACAGTCTACGTCCACCCTGCAGAAGAGTTGTGTGTGTGTTGTTTGTGTCCCAGTCCCAGTTCTGGTCCTGGAGTCCTGGTCCGGTCTGAATGTTCAGTGTGTTTGTGTTTCAGTGGTTCTGGTTCTTCTTGGACTTGGGCTCAGACCTGTTCGGTCCTGGGTTAGGGTTGGGGTTCTCGGACTTGGGCTCAGACCTGTTCGGTCCTGGGTTAGGGTTGGGGTTCTCGGACTTGGGCTCAGACCTGTTCGGTCCTGGGTTAGGGTTGGGGTTCTCGGACTTGGGCTCAGACCTGTTCGGTCCTGGGTTAGGGTTGGGGTTCTCGGACTTGGGCTCAGACCTGTTTGGTCCTGGGTTAGGGTTGGGGTTCTCGGACTTGGACTCAGACCTGTTCGGTCCTGGGTTAGGGTTGGGGTTCTCGGACTTGGGCTCAGACCTGTTCGGTCCTGGGTTAGGGTTGGGGTTCTGCAGATCAGCTGTTCAACACTGTGGTTGACGCTCACACATGAACTCTGCTCTGAAATCAGCTGCAAACACTTGGAAATCCTTCAGATGAATTCAACCCTTTTCCTTCAGTTGGACTCCACAGTTCTACTGGAGTTTATAGTTTTTATTCACTCTGTCTGTGCTTTTCTGTCTTTCTGTCATCCAGGTGTTTGTGAGTTTGTTCTGTTTTTCTGTCAGTATTGTCAGGGCCAGTTCCAGACATTTTGGCGCCCTAGGCCAGATAGTGATTGCCCCCCCCCCCCCCCCCAAAAAAAAAAAAATCATTTAATGACAATAAAGTCATAATTTCCTGTGTTATACATGTATTTAATATTTAGTGAATGTATTTCCTGTTTTGGATTTCCACCTCCTGTTTTATTCTTTTAATCTTTTTATTGTTTTTATTTAATCTATAAATAGATCTGATATTCTTCAGGTATATTTAGAGGATATTATAATATTCATGCATATTTCATCTTATATATATTTCATATATTTCAGATCTATTCCATGTGCTGTGTGTCCCCTGATTTCTTTTCTGTCTTTAATACAGTTTATTATTTGATCTATAGATATATTTAATGTATTTTACATAGATTTCATCTTTTGTAGACATGTTTAACATTTTTTAGGTACATTTCACATTTTATTGTTTACATTTCATATGTTTAAAGTGTCTTTTTGTGCTGTGTCTCCTACTCTTTTATTCTTCTAATACAGATTATTATTGAATCCATAAAAATGCCTCATGTTTTTAAAAATACATTTCATCTTTTGTCCAGTCAATATATTAAATATATTTGAGTATAACTGTCATGTTCTGTGTCTGACTCCTGTCTTTTAGTTTTTTAGTCCAGTTTCTTCTTAAATCTGCAGATCCACTCTGCTGAACTCATGGGTTCTACTTTCCATTCTAGATCAGAAAGTGCTTGAACAGACTTTCGTCAGTTTTTCTGTTCTGAACAGAACTGAGGAATTTCACACTGAATTCACCTTTTTAGTCACAAACTCAACCACTAGAATTATTTTTTCTGTTCTGTTCAAATATCTACCTATAGTTTCAGCGCTGTAGTCCAGGGTGTACGGCAGTATACAGAGTATATTGACTTATTTTTCAGTCATTGCTTATACTCTCTTCTAAATCCCCCTCCTGTGCTCCGTTCAGTCGGATCTGAACCAAATTGTCCCTCAGATAGTGAAGCCATGTCCCGCCCTCCTCTGCCTTTAATTGGCTAGTATTTGCTGCCTTCACTGATTAGATTGGTTAACTTTAGACATGAGGACTGATGAGCCAATCAGAGGCAGAGTAGGGCGGGTCATGCTGAGGGAAATATTGCTAACTTAGCCAGGGCTCTGCTTAGCACCGCCCACCTCTGGAACCTGATTGGACACTTCCTCAGGTGCCAGTGCCACCCCAGTTGATTGACAGGTCACTGCACATCTCATTGAAAGATGCACGATTATTGGAAATGCGAACAAGAAAGGCAGAATAAACGTATTTCAACTGACTGACACATATGGAGAGAACCTACTTTAATAGAACCCACGATGCTGAGGTCAGTTTAAGGTGGTTTCAGAATGAGTCACCGTTTCAAACTAGTGGTCACATGACTGCACATTTAGAGGAGAAGAGATTTTGTCGCCAATAGTTAAACTGTGTGAGTAGGCTAACGTTATGAAAGGCTAACATTATGAGGGCTAATGTTATGAAGGCCAACGTTATGAAAAGCTAACGTTATGAAGGCTAACGTTTTGAAAGGCTAACGTTATGAAAAGCTAATGTTATGGAAGGCTAACGTTATGAAAAGCTAACATTATGAAAGGCTAACGTTATGAAAAGCTAATGTTATGAAAAGCTAATGTTATGGAAGGCTAACGTTTTGAAAAGCTAACGTTATGAAGGCCAATGTTATGATAAGCTAACGTCATGAAAGGCTAACATTATGAAAAGCTAATGTTATGAAAAGCTAATGTTATGGAAGGCTAACGTTTTGAAAAGCTAACGTTATGAAGGCCAATGTTATGATAAGCTAACGTTATGAAAGGCTAACGTTATGAAAAGCTAAAGTTATGAAAGGCTAATGTTATGAAAGGCAAACGTTATGAAGGCCGTTATGAAAAGCTAACGTTATGAAAGGCTAACGTTATGAAAAGCTAACTTTATGAAAAGCTGATGTTATGAAAGGCTAACATGAAAAGCTAACATTATGAAGGCAAACATTATGAAAGGCTAACGTTATGAAGGCTAACGTTATGAAAAGCTAACGGTTTGAAAGGCTAACGTTATGAAAGGCTGACGTTATGAAAAGCTAACATGAAAAGTTAACGTTATGAAAGGTTAACGTTATGAAAGGCTAACATTATGAAAGGCTAACGTTATGAAAAGCTAACATGAAAAGCTAACTTTATGAAAGGCTAATGTTATGAAAGGCTAATGTTATGAAAAGCTAACATGAAAAGCTTACTTTATGAAAGGCTAACATTATGAAAGGGTAACGTTATGAAAAGCTAACTTTATGAAAAGCTAATGTTATGAAAGGCTAAGGTTATGAAAGGCTAACGTTATGAAAAGCTAACTTTATGAAAGGCTAAGGTTATGAAAGGCTAAGGTTATGAAAGGCTAAGGTTATGAAAGGCTAAGGTTATGAAAGGCTAACGTTATGAAAGGCTAAGGTTATGAAAGGCTAAGGTTATGAAAGGCTAACATTATGAAAGGCTAAGGTCCTCCTCTGTTTCCCTCCTGTTGAGTCCACTTCCGTTCATACAGTTCCTGGTGTTTCCAGTCAAACCTACAAACTGCTCCAGATCAAGTCCTGATCATTTTTGTCATGTCGGCTTCTGGACTTTGTCTGTCTTTTCTGTTTTGTTTGTCATTTCCTGTTTTATTTTGTTAAGTTTCCCTCATGTGTCTTGTCTGTTGTCTTTACTTCCTTTTGTGCTCACCTTTCACCTGATTACCTTGCTCCTCCCTGATTATCTCCACCTGTGTCTCATTGTCTTCCCGCCCTCTTGTGTATTTAAACCCTGTGTCTTCCCCTGTTCCTTTGCCAGTTTGTGCTCTACAACTCGTTGTGTTCACTTACCAGCATTACTTGGATCCTGTTCGTTTGTCTGCCGTGTTTGACCTGTTTTCGTCCTTCGACCACCGATTCAGCCTGTTCCTATCCTGCCTGCTTGTTCTTGACCTGGTTCGTGTACCCGACTCTGTCTCTGCCTGCTCCCTTTAAATACCTCAGCCTCCACTGATTACCTGTGCTTCGACCTCCGCCTGGATTACTACCGTGAGTCTGCCTGTCCCCCATGTACCGTTGCTTGTGTGACTGCTTTTCCGTGTATGACCTGGCTTGTTTTGTGACCACCCTCTGTTTGTCCCTAGTGGGGATTCCGTTGGGGTTTCCCGGCTCGGCCAGGCTGGTCGTCTGCCGTATTCACCCGCAGCCCAGACGTTTATTCCCAGAATCGGAGGCTTCACAGAAGTTACATTATCTCTGTGTTGTATATTATTCCCTGTTAAAGTGTTTAATAAAAACACTAAATCTTACTGGTTATTGGTGGTCTTGCTTTTGGGTTCAGCCTTTGTACTTAGCCTTTCACAATTTTATAAAAGTGAACAAATGCAACAGATGGGTTTATGGGTAAAAGAAACAGTAGTCTGACATGTCACTGGTTTTAAAATAGGGCATTTTTCTGGACTACTTTAGAAAAAAAAAAAAAAAAAGGCAAAACTTAAGAGTAGACCCAGTCCTCCACGGACCACCACACAACTGTATAGTTCTGCATCTTAATCCAGAAATTCTACTGTACTTTAATGTAGATTTCATTTTATTGTATTTTTTATAAACAGTAAATGTGAAAACTCATTGAAAACAGTGTTGGTTGTATTTTAGTGTTAAAGTGTCGTGTCCGTTCCAGTTGTGTCTGAACCAGTCCAGAACCATTCCAGGCCTGTGCTCATTCCCAGTCTGAGTGCAGCTGTGGTTTACAGCTGACCCTGGTCCAGTTCGTCTGTTCATCTGTGGAGGAAAGTTTCCTCACACAGAAGTCTGCCACACTTATGGCTCTGACTGTGACTGAAATATTTAATACTGGAGATACAGCTCATATTTTCCACCTGTATTTAATCTGTTTTTAACACCTGTCTTTATTTAAGTTTGAACACATTACATATATTTTCTGACATGAATCGACAACTTTCTTTGGGTCTGCCCTGACACCCCCCCCCCCCCCCAGAACCACCTCTGAATTTTTAAACAGCTGTGAAAGTAAATAACAGAAAACAATAATAATTAACAGATAATATAAGTAATAGTAACTGAATACTTTTCAACATCCATTTTTCTAGATCTGAATTATATCAAACATCATTTAACAACAACAACAAAAGAAAAAGGGGTGTGGTCTCAGTCTCACTTCATAAGTTATGATGATGAGATATCAGGTCTGGATTCGACAAATTTTACACATGAATTCCATGTGTTGTGGAAAACAGGAGTTTTCTGTTTAACTGTGTAGGTGAGTCTGTCAGTAACTGCAGGAGAGTTCAGCAAACCATGAACTCACTTATATTTAATGTTTTGGGAATATATTCTTTTTTCTGTATTATCTTGTAGATTTATTTTATAATATATTCTACACCAGGGTTCTAAAGTCCTGTTCTTTCAGGTTCCACATTCAGTCTGATCTGAGCTGCAGTGGACTGAACCAGGAAAAGAAGAACAGAAGAACCCAGAAAGAATGACAAGTGACAGTTTATGTCTGTGTTTTAGTGCAAAAAAACCCACGGTAACTTCTGAAAATACTTAAAGTATATGTAGCAGGTGCAAAGTTGCGCTGTCCTTTTAAGGAACGGGAGCCCTCGTGAACGAGGAAGTGGGGCGTGCACGGAGAGAGAGAGAGAGAGAGAGAGAGAGAGAGAGAGAGAGAGGAGAGAGAGAGAGAGAGAGAGAGAGAGAGAGAGAGAGAGAGAGAGAGAGAGAGAGAGAGAGAGAGAGAGAGAGAGAGAGAGAGAGAGAGAGAGAGAGAGAGAGAGAGAGAGAGAGAGAGAGAGAGGAGAGAGAGAGAAGAGAGAGAGAGAGAGAGAGAGAGAGAGAGAGAGAGAGAGAGAGAGAGAGGAGAGAGAGAGAGATGTGAATGCTACACTGTGCTGAAGTCCGGAGAAAAACATAAGGTTTAATGAACCGTGTTAGTGGATACCTAAGTGAGAGGTCAGTAAGACTGTTACGTTTCCAGCCCGTTTTCTTTGGTAGTTCGGACCCTGAAGTGAACAGAGGCTAAGCTCCCTGCTGCTGCGGCCAGGCGGAGCTACAGTGGCGGCGAGCTAATGGACTACAACCATGAGGACCTGGAAGAGTGTTAACAAGTGCGTCTAGTGCACCTGTTTGTCGCGTAGACCGCTTGAAATAGTATAAAAGTTTTACTCCGGCGTGATTCCGTTTAGTCAGGTGTGTAATCACTCCGTGGAGCGCTGACAGTGGAGTACCGTCTTCCTCTGGGACTGCCACAGGTGGTGTTATCCTGAGTTAGTTTTCCCTCCGACCAGTGGAGGAGCTGGCATCTGTTCTGTGAGTCTGGGGGTCAGTCTGATGTGGTTTACCCTGACATCCACCCAACACTCTGGACGGGACTACGGCAGTTTGTGGGTAACATCAACACACACACACACACACACACACACACACACACACACACACACACACACACACACACACACACCACCATTCACCCTGACTGATCCATGTGTATTAGTGCGGTCCGAACTGAACTGAACTGAACTGGAGCCGCACTAAAATACACATTTACACACACACACACACACACACACACACACACACACACACACACACATATTGGACAACAAACCCACTCTGTCATTGTGTTAATTTCTCAGCAGAATGTTATTTTTTTTCCTGTTTGAAAGAGTTTGAACAGAATATGTTTTATCTTTGCTGTTCCATGTTTGGTGACATAAGTGAATGTGATTGGAGCTGAATGTTATCTGTCTTACAGAGATGAGAGCTCACGCGGTGAAATTTATTTTGAAAAGCGATTCAAAGGTTGTTCTAAGTGAAGGTAGGGTTGTGTATTGAAACTCTTTGGCTATTTGTGGAAGAGAATATTGTTTTTTTATTGTTATTATTGTTATTATTATTATTATTTTTAAACTGCTTTAGCCTTGTTATTATGGGTTAAAACACTGCTATTATTTTATTCATTACTGTGGTAATAAATGTTACCATTTCTTGTTCATAATATTCTGTCTAACTGGGGGTAGGGGCGCCTGGCCTGTTCAGTTAGATCTTGGAAATAGGGGTGGTGTCAAAGTAGTTCAGCATCCAACTCTCATACACCATACACCCTTCAGGCTGCCACCGGATGTTAGATTTATCCTGAAGTCCTCTTCTCCTCATCTAATCTAAGCTGCGCTAAGGCTAGACTACTGGACAGGATACAACCTGCTCATACTCTTGAGCACTGAGGCTTTAAGTATTGGGTAAGGGGGACCCAGATCCCACCTCACTCAGTTCTCCCCAGATAGAAATAATTAAATAACCCCTACAAGGTGGCGGTAAAACCCCGACCACTACATATATAAAGTATCCAAACAAAAAAGATGTGAAGAACCTGAAAAAACTGACATTTCTTTAGATAAATCAGTGTAATTTTCTCAGTCTTCTTCCTCCACTTCTCATTAGTCCATGTGCATTCTGGATCAGATCTGCAAAGACACTAAACACTGAGGAACAGGAAGAAAAGAGTTCAAACTGGACTGAATTTAATACAGACATTTCAGGTTGGACACATTTTATTGGTACAGGAGAGTTTGGAAATGGAAAGAGTTTCAGAATTTAACTTTTTTGCAGTTAAAGAGAAAAAAATTGGTGTTGTCATTATTTCTAGGTTATTATATTATGTTTGAGTTCGATGCCCTAACTTGCACTTTGTAAATTCATCTCACAGGTCGGATTGGAAACTTTTGCCGTGTTTCCACTACGTGGAACCAGCTGGACTCCACTCTGGTACCAGGTCCTATTCCAGACCAGGTCCACTCTGGTACCAGGTCCTATTCCAGACCAGGTCCACTCTGGTACCAGGTCCTTTTCCAGACCAGGTCCACTCTGGTACCAGGTCCTGTTCCAGACCAGGTCCACTCTGGTACCAGGTCCTATTCCAGACCGGTTCCACTCTGGTACCAGGTCCTATTCCAGACCCTTTCCACTCTGGTACCAGGTCCTGTTCCAGACCAGGTCCACTCTGGTACCAGGTCCTATTCCAGACCAGGTCCACTCTGGTACCAGGTCCTGTTCCAGACCAGGTCCACTCTGGTACCAGGTCCTATTCCAGACCGGTTCCACTCTGGTACCAGGTCCTATTCCAGACCCTTTCCACTCTGGTACCAGGTCCTGTTCCAGACCAGGTCCACTCTGGTACCAGGTCCTATTCCAGACCAGGTCCACTCTGGTACCAGGTCCTATTCCAGACCAGGTCCACTCTAGTACCAGGTCCTATTCCAGACCAGGTCCACTCTGGTACCAGGTCCTGTTCCAGACCAGGTCCACTCTGGTACCAGGTCCTGTTCCAGACCAGGTTCACTCTGGTACCAGGTCCTGTTCCAGACCAGGTCCACTCTGGTACCAGGTCCTATTCCAGACCAGGTCCACTCTAGTACCAGGTCCTATTCCAGACCAGGTCCACTCTGGTACCAGGTCCTGTTCCAGACCAGGTCCACTCTGGTACCAGGTCCTGTTCCAGACCAGGTTCACTCTGGTACCAGGTCCTATTCCAGACCAGGTCCACTCTGGTACCAGGTCCTTTTCCAGACCAGGTCCACTCTGGTACCAGGTCCTATTCCAGACCCTTTCCATTCCAGATCCTCCCTCTTTCCAGTCCCTGGTCGTCATGGCGATGCGGTGCGTTCCTTCTGTGTGCTCTGCTCACAGTTGCTGATAAACTCACTGGTTGCCTGTTGTCTGGTCAAACTCCTGCTGAATGTTTGCGTCTGAACCTCCTGGACAAACCATGGTGTAGTTTTACAGACTGTCCTCATGTGGATTCACCTACTGACAGATTTACTGTCAACATCTGCATCTGTTTTTAGTAAAAGGGCGGGGCACAGAGACGACTCTGACCAATCAGAGGTCTGCAGTGTTTACACAGTGTCACCTTTAGAACCTGGTCCCCAGTCCTGGAACCTCAGAGGAGGTGAAACCAAAAAACTAGGACCAGGTACCAGAGTCCAGCTCCTTTTTCATAATGGAAACACAAAAAGGCCGAGTCGAGTTGAGCCGATACCACGTAGTGGAAACCAGGCATTTGGTGGGCCGGTTTTGGCCCCCGGGCCACGTGTTTGACACCTGTGTGTTAGAGCATTTAATTAACTGGTTGTAATCAGGGTTTGAAGGGGATTTTAACCCTTTCCTGCATGAGTTATGAGAACCTTAGTTAATTTTTTTTTCCTTTTGTGTTTGTATTCCTCTTTAGGCATGAAAAAAAAACCCAATGCAATTGATATTTTCATATGAACCTGTTTTTCATGGAGTTACACAAACGTCCACTCAGCTGGACACCACGTGTTTAATTTTTGAAGCAAAGAAACATGCATTTAAATCCCAGCATCAGGGAGGGATAAACTGTGTGAAAACTATGAAGTAAAAACATTTGTAATGCCACCACCCAGATGTTTTCTCACATTTTATCATACTCTAATACCAGTTCTTAGTCACTTCATGGAGATAATAGGCAAAAAAAACACACCTTTTCTTTCAGAAAACTGTTAATTACAGTCTAAAAACAGCTAGCAGGTGATTTCCACTCAAACATGTCAGTGCAGATCAGGTTTATCTAGAACAGTTACAGTCATGGTCTGAATGTCAGTGGATTATTATGGGATGGTGCATTAGTGTCCACTGTGTCGGCTGAAATGGAACTAAAACAACCAAACCCATGAATATACAAGAGAACAGCTGGAGAGGAACTGACCACTGGAGTGACCACTGGACTGACCACTGGACTGACCAGTGTGCATGAAAGGGTTCAGCCATCTCCTGTATTCTCTGGTGACAGGCGTTCATCAGACGTCTGGACCTGGGAGCCTCTGAACTCACCAGTTTCACCTCAAACACACACATGTGAAGCCAGAAACACACACCAAACATGTCACAGCTTTCATCGTTTTTAATACATCACCTCCAACATAAAAGAATCACATAAATACTTTTAGCTTCAGGTCGCTCTACAGTCAAACTAAAAACATTCAGTTTGTGCATGAGGTCGGTTCATCTTCAGCTCATCATCTCTGTTTCTCTGGGTGGAATTCCAGCGCAGGTCATGAACGGAACTGAGAGTCAAAGGAGGAAAAAGAATTCTGTGGAGATTAAACTGAGTCCGCTTTGGGAACAGTGACCTTGAACCTCCTCAGACCCAGCTGGGGCTTTTCTGTCCACATCTGTGGACAAGAGCTTCACAACTTTATACAAAAAAGACAACTGTCCACCACAAAGAACATTCTGTAAAAATGTGAAAAACTGCATCTGAAAAAAACTGTTGCATTATGATTTTTCCATCAAGGTTCAAATAGTTTGGGATTTTTCATTCTAGTTTAGTTTTATTTAGTTTGGACTTTTTTTTCTCTAATTCAGTTCGTTTTAATGAGTTTTTAGAGCAGGTTTGATGTTTTTATTAGTTTTCTTTTTTTTCTAAATGTTAGTTGTAGTTTAGTTGTAGTTCAGTTGTAGTTCAGTTGTAGTTTAGTTGTAGTCTAGTTGTAGTTTAGTTGTAGTTTAGTTGTAGTTTAGTTGTAGTTCAGTCGTAGTTTAGTTGTAGTTCAGTTGTAGTTTAGTTGTAGTTTAGTTGTAGTTTAGTTGTAGTTCAGTTGTAGTTTAGTTGTAGTTCAGTTGTAGTTCAGTTGTAGTTTAGTTGTAGTTCAGTTGTAGTTCAGTTGTAGTTTAGTTGTAGTTCAGTTGTAGTTCAGTTGTAGTTTAGTTGTAGTTTAGTTGTAGTTCAGTTGTAGTTTAGTTGTAGTTCAGTTGTAGTTCAGTTGTAGTTTAGTTGTAGTTCAGTTGTAGTTCAGTTGTAGTTTAGTTGTAGTTCAGTTGTAGTTCAGTTGTAGTTTAGTTGTAGTTTAGTTGTAGTTCAGTTGTAGTTCAGTTGTAGTTTAGTTGTAGTTCAGTTGTAGTTTAGTTGTAGTTCAGTTGTAGTTTAGTTGTAGTTTAGTTGTAGTTTAGTTGTAGTTCAGTTGTAGTTTAGTTGTAGTTTAGTTGTAGTTCAGTTGTAGTTCAGTTTTAGTTCAGTTGTAGTTCATTTTTTAGTTTATTTGTAGTTTAGTTGTAGTTCAGTTGTAGTTCAGTTGTAGTTTAGTTGTAGTTCAGTTGTAGTTCAGTTTTAGTTCAGTTGTAGTTCATTTTTTAGTTTATTTGTAGTTTAGTTGTAGTTCAGTTGTAGTTCAGTTGTAGTTTAGTTGTAGTTCAGTTGTAGTTCAGTTGTAGTTCAGTTGTAGTTCAGTTTTAGTTCAGTTGTAGTTTAGTTGTAGTTCAGTTGTAGTTCAGTTGTAGTTCAGTTGTAGTTCAGTGGTCTCTTTTCTCTTCTTCTCTGTGCTCCTATTCAAATCAATCCCAGACAGGACTCTGCTGCTTTAGTCTCCATGTTTCCAGGTAGAGTGGGGACCAGAAGACGACTGGAAACCACAAGTGAACACAAGTGACGGAGCAAAAAGTGTCGTATGGAGACAGCACAGAAAACTGAGAGAGACAAAGAAATTGATTTTGTATCAATCCGACATTGAGAAAAAATGAAAACGAAGGGAATTTTATCCATCATTTTTATCCGTTTTAGTTAGTTTTGTAAACACACAATACAGTTTCAGTTATCATTTTTTTCTTTCAATTCTACTTTTTATTTATTTCAGTTAACGAAAATGTTTTTTCAATTCTAGTTTTGGTCATTTCATTAGTTTTCATTAACGATAATAACCTTGGTGGACGCACATTAATATTTTTTTCCTCACATCACCAAAGGGGCTCCGTAGAAAACGACATGAAAACTAACTAAATAAATAAATTTAAAAAGGAGAAAGACAAAAAAAAAAGAGACGGAACAGGATGAAACTGATGAAAATGGCAAAATCATAGAAGAAGCAAAAAAGAAAAAAGTGTTAAAAAAAAAAAAAACTAAGATGCAACAAGATGAAAAGATTAAAATGACATAAATGACAGAAAACCCACCGTATTCAGACTCATGGTTCAGTTTCAGTTCCAGGTGGTTTTCAGTCGGACGTTCTGATTCGATCTGAGGTTCAAATGGTTTCATCAGCTTCACATTAACGACATGAGCTTCAGTTCAGCTTCAGGTTCTCCTGCGTTTACACCAGTATTTGAACTTCTACTGGAGGACGTTCAGCGCCTCGGATTAGAACATGAAAATGAACCGACCCTGTTCAACTGTGATTCAAAAATAAAACAGGATTTGGTTCCAGATTTAAACTAAATTTCATTTAATTTTTAGTGGTTCCTCCCTTTAACTCAGAAAACAGCAGGAATCCCACACAGTCTGTGCAGTGAAGCGGCAGCTGCGGACGGTGAAGCGGCAGCTGCGGACGGTGAAGCGGCAGGTGCGGACGGTGAAGCGGCAGGTGCGGACGGTGAAGCGGCAGCTGCGGACGGTGAAGCGGCAGCTGCAGACGGTGAAGCGGCAGGTGCAGTGTCAGACCTTCCTCAGAAACAACACCGTCTTTACAAAGCTCTAGAACCGTGCTGTCAAACCTGCGGCCCGTGGACTAAAACCGGCCCACCAAAGGTTCTAATCCGGCCCACAGGATGATGTAAACAGTCCAGGATGGGTTGAACTGGTTTTAGTTCAGGTTCCACATTCATACCAGTTTGATCTAAAGTCAAACAGCAGAATAACCTGTAAAGAATCCCAAACACACACTGTCCTCTTGGTTTAATGTGAAATAAAAATATGAAATTATGAAAATGTTTCCATTTACAAACTATCTTTGAACAGTAAAATATGAAGAACCTGAAATGTCTAAAGAAAATTACGTGTACTTTTACCAACATTCTGCCGAATATTAAACGTCTGATCTGTAATAAACATGTAGAAAGGATGAGGCAGAATATTAACATTACACTTATTTTTTTAATAGAAATTTCTTTTTTTTTCTCTCAGGTTATTCCCATTTTTTTGTGAAAGGATAGATTGTAAATGTAAATATTTTCATAATGTATAAATTATTAAGTTAGTCATAAGTAGGGATGTAACGATTACCAGTATAACGATAAACGGCGGTAAAACTGCAGACGGTTAGTATTACCGTTTAAATTCTAATTCTCATAATAACTGTGTTTGATTACCACACTTTTAGGGGAAAAACCCGATGTAAAGATCTGCTTTAATGTCAAATATTTGAGTATAGTTTGAATTTATTACAATTTTAATTTTCTTTATCTAATATTTGAACCAATATTCACTTTTAAAGTCTGTGAAAAGGTTCATTAAGCATCTGTGAGTTATTTATGCAATAAATTATATACATTTTTCAGATTGGATTTTTTGTGTGTGTGTGTGTTTTTGTCCTTTTGTTTTTACAGTAGGTTAAAGTGAAAAAAATTATAGACATGATATAGATGAAGTTGTGCTGAAAAAACAGATCCAAACATGGGTATAGTAAACATTTGTTTCTATAGTATATAAAGGCCAAATCAAAAGGACTGAAAAACAGACAGAATAGACTCAGACCACTAAGGGTTAATATGTGAATGTTTCTGACACAGAAGGGACATTGCACCAATTATGTGTATATATATATATTTTTTTTTTTTTCCAAAATACATTCATTCATTCATTTTCTGAACCCGCTTTATCCTCACTAGGGTCACGGGGGTCGCTTGGAGTCTATCCCAGCTACAAAGGGGCGAAGGCGGGGTTCACCCTGGACATGTCGCCAGTTCATCGCAGGGCTTCCAAAATACAACTTGGTTCAATTCTTTCAGTGTGTGTATCAGTACTTTTTGAACATTTTGAGCACAGTTTCAATAATACTGCGATAATAATGATAACTGTGATAGTTTTGGTCACAATAACTGTGATCTGAAATTCTCATATGGTTCCATCTCTACTCATTAGTTATTTTTTGCACTAAAACAAAGATTTGGAGTAATTATGAGTCATTATTTATAGATTATTCTGTTCTTATTTTACTGGTCCAGCCTATTTTTAGATCAAACTGGTGTGAATGTGGAACCTGAAAGAAAGTGAGTTTGAAAAAGTCGCCTCTTTATTCTTATAAATATGAATAATACCAGGACAGACACAGATCATGTCCTTTGTGAATGTTGTCTCTGCAGAGGACGGTCGTTCCAGATCCGTTTTTTTAATCGATCCTCCTGTTTGTGGGTCAGATCAGACCAGAATAAAGGGGATGGGTCTACGTTCTTTAACATAAAATGAATGATTGTCTCTGTCACACAAACAAAAGACACAACAGCAGAAAAGGCCGACTGGACCGCCGTTGGTCCTGACTACAACTACTACACTCAAAGACGCAATTTATACACAGCGCCAAAAACTAAAAAACCAACAACCAACAGCAGCTCATTGAACTCCAGACCCACTCGTCTCTTTTCCATCGACCCTCAAATTGCGCAAATATAACTTGTGCATAAAAATTTACCAAATGGAAAAATGACAATTTCACCAAAAGTTTCATTTTTCAAATAAAAGTTTTTGTGCCGGTAAGAGGTAGTTTTCACGCAAAAACTGCAACGGAAAGACCTTTTTTCGCAACTAGAATCAGGTGAATTAAAAAAATTGGATGTTGACGGACGTTACAACAAGCGAAGAAGAAACGTGTGGATATGTGTGGACACCAGGGCTGTATGAAAATATCGGTTCTGCAGTAGATCGCAGTATTTCATTTCACGATACTGTATCGATATTAAAAAAGTACTGTATCGATATTTTATTGTGGAGGTTCATTTTGTTTTTCTTTTTTGTTTATATTTTATTTATCATTATTTAACACTCTTATTCAGTAATGTTCGTTCCTTTGTTGGGATTGAACTCAAACACTGTTCTGATGTTAGTTGTGAACTAATAGAATCTGAACATTTGAACAGGATCTGAAACTGGAATGTCTGGAAAACAAAGGCTCAGCTCTTCACTAGGGAAGTCACGCAAGATTATGTATATGATCTCGCATTGTTTCGTTTATTTCCTGTTTCTTGATGTGAAGCACATGTACTGTATAAAGGGTCTGCACGTGACGTCACCGCTAGCGGAAGTCACTGTGGTTCCGCCCACTGAGTGTCAGACAGAGGCAGATGAGTGACAGCGTTGGCTTCAATCCTGTCTAAACTGAAGAACAAGATTGAATCCAAAATGGGGCAGAGCTGTTGTTCATTGATTGTATTTTCAGGTTCTTAAAGCAGTGGGAGCTATCGTTTACAGACACCCAAAGACAAAGAAAACAGAAGGAGATGGATCCACAAATCCAGGAAACCAAACCTAGATCTGTGGATCCTGTTTGGTGTCAGCTAACATTCACTGATGCTGAAGTTTTGGGTCCAATCAGACCTGAAATGACCGACTGTTTTGGCTAACGGTCCTTCTTAGTGCAGCTCTTGGTTTCATGATCAGATCTTTCCTGGTTTTTGTCTCATTTTCTGATTGTGAACCTTGTGCTCCTACATGATTAGTAAACGAACTGAAACTGAGGCCAACCTAGTTTTACAAATACGGAGGAACTGGAGAATAAAGCTACGACGGAGTATTAGGACCACAGAAGAAAAGAAAAACACTGGGCACTACCAGAAGAAAGTCAGAAAATATGGAGATAAAACCTGGAATTTTATGAGAATAAAGTCATAGTTTAAAAAAACTCATAATTTAACAAAAATGTCATTCGTTTGAGATTAAAGTCGTCATATTCTGACACTAAAGCCATAATATTATCAGAATAATGTGTTCATTTAAACCAGGTGGTGTAAATCTGCTAATTTCCCAGAATGCAGTGGTGCCCTGCTGGTCCACAGCAGTAGTATCTGTGTTGGATAAAGGACTGGATCTGAACTAGACTCAGGAAATCTGCTCAGTCCCAGTAGATCATGCATATATTCACTGGGGTCAGTCCACGACCTACTGGAAATGACCTTTGGATCAGCTGGTTCTGGGCCCTAGTTTTGGAGCCTTTGGATCAGCTGGTTCTGGGCCCTAGTTTTGGAGCCTTTGGATCAGCTGGTTCTGGGCCCTAGTTTTGGAGCCTTTGGATCAGCTGGTTCTGGGCCCTAGTTTTAGACCCTTTGGATCAGCTGGTTCTGGTCCTAGTTTTGGACCCTTTGGACCAGCTGGTTCTGGTCCTAGTTTTGGAGCCTTTGGATCAGCTGGTTCTGGTCCTAGTTTTAGACCCTTTGGACCAGCTGGTTCTGGTCCTAGTTTTGGACCACTTGTTCTTTGGTAGCTGGTACAGATCCATGTCCAGTCCAACTTTCCTTCATTTCATTTCAGATTTCCCATGGTCCTTTGCTCTGGCTGTGTTTACTGCTATACTCCGTCATGTTGAGCAGGTTGGTTTAAGACACTCAGTCTGACTGAGAGGGGCGTGGCCTGGGGGGGCAGTGACGTATGTGCAGACCCTCTATAGTGAGCGACTCACCAAAGTATAAACTCTTTTTCTGTGTTCGTCTTTACCACAGATGTCTTAAGTACAAGTTAATGAAAAAAAGTAAGTCCATGTTCTGCGTGTTCATTACATACGGTCAGTGTAGGTGTAATTTTCTGTGTAATTCTGTTAGCCATGCTAACCTGTTAGCTTAGGGCCGCGGTCCTTCAGATGCATAGTTCAGAGCTCCTTAATGAGCTTTTACATAGTACAGTTATGTAGTGTTGGAACACTTGTTATTCATTGTTGTGTTGGTGCAGGGGTGGATATAAAGTTGTAGATCGTGTGTACATGTGGTCGCCATGTTCGTTTATTTAACACCGCTAGATGGCACCATTGTATTCTTTCTCTTCGGTGGGTTATGGGTTCAGTTTCCATGTTGTATGTAAACCAGGAAACACACTGGGGTTCTGTATGCATGTGTGTTTGATTTGTTTATGATGATTGAACACTGTAAAGGTTTGAATTTAATGACTTTTATTTGTTTGTTGTTTCAGACCAAATTAAATTGAAGTATATACATACATTATATATATATATATATATATATATGTGTGTGTGTGTGTGTGTGTGTGTGTGCAGCTACATCTGTATAAAGGAACACCAAATAACGGCTGTTGGAAGGCAGACTGGAGTCCCGTCTCTTCACCTGCGTTCTGACAGACTTGTTTACAGTTTACTCTAGACAAACTAGCCCTAATTAGCTCCTCCCAACCGTCTGTAAAACAGAATTTCAGTTTGAACACAGGAACATTTTGTGATAGAACATTAGATCCTGTTGGGATCCAATAAAAATGTGTTTAGTATTTGTGTAGATTTCTGCTGGAATTCAATTCTTCAAGGAAATAATCCTAAAAAAAAAAATTGCCTTTTTAACAGTATCATGATATATCACATCGTGATTCCAGTATTGTGATTTGTATCATATTGTCAGATTCTTGCCAATACACAGCCCTAGTGGACACAGCAGGAAACCACATCATTTTCTAATTTAATTGGAGATAGAGTGGTAATATGTAAGTAAATCAACACCATATTTATGTTCATGTTTATGGAATGACTTCTCATGTCTTCTCGCAAGAATAAATAAACAAATCATCACATTTGTGATTTAATGGAAAAGCCGACATTACGCACTTCTGTTTTTTCAACATTTAGTAAATATTGGTAAAGTTTTGCGCAGATGTCTGATGGAAAAGCAACTAGTGACAGAATCAATAAAGGACGCGTACTGAGGATCTGTTCATGAACCAGTAAAGTGGAGTCAATGAGTTGGAATGACGTTGGTTTAAAGCAGAAGCTGTCTGATCTGACAGAAACGATAACACCAGCTTTTACCGACACTTTGGTTTGGCAGGTTCTTCATTCATTAGCGGACAAAAAAAAAATAGGACTGACTTTAAAACCAACCAGGTTTGGCTTAAATAATGTTTGACATGTGATGGCGACACACAACGACAGAAAAACCACAAACAGGAGATTGAAAGGGTCCACGACAGTCCTAGGTCCAGACCTTACAGGGTCCAGAGGGTCCATGGTCCAGACCTCAGAGGGTCCAGGGGGTCCATGGTCCAGACCTCAGAGGGTCCAGGGGGTCCACTTGTGTTTGATGGTTCCAGTGTGTGTTAGTTTTCAGCCTTTGTGTGAATCCTTGACTGTGGATGGCAGAACCAGAACCAGACTGAACCAGGACGACCAGGACCGGGTCCAAGTCCAGAGGAGACTGAGTGCAGTTCAGAAGACCGACCAGGAGGTGGACCTGAGGAGGCCTGGACTCCCTACCCAGAAGGCACCGGGGCTACTCGCTGAAACTGAAATTCAGACCTGAGTTCTCTGTGATGGGGGAGGAGGGGCCGGCGCTGGAGACGGCACTGGAGGGAACACTGCTGTCTGAGGGACAACAAACAAACAAACAAACAAACAAACAAACAAACAAACAAACAAACAAACAAACAGACAGATGAGGAGGAGCTTCACACCCTGGTGTCAGTACAAGGTCAATCACACCACCCTCTAAAACAACCTTTATGATTACTGCAGTGAAGATTCCTGCATTTACACCATGCACTTGAACACACCATGCTGTATGTGGTGTCAGTGAGTCCGTTTACACGACCATTAGGGGTGGAACCGTACAGAAATTTCAGTTTGGTATGTTTTCAGTCCAGGGGTCTTCAGTTCTGTACATTTTTGATACGTTTCAGCACAGTGAAGGAGACCTGTGTGTGTGTGTGTGTGTGTGTGTGTGTGTGTGTGGCACTTCGTAACTATCATAAACCGAAAGTGAAACATCACCCTTTGAACATCCGACCCACCTTCTGTGCACCGCTACACCCCTGAACACCATCACATTCAATCAGTGGGATTAATCAGATAACTGTGATAATCAGATATGATGCGTTTACATGCACTTCAGAAATGCGATAATCGTAAACCCTGGTTTAGACGCTCCAGTCCATTATCGGATTTCTGTCAGAGTTCGTACATATGTAGTTACAGTAGAATCAAACTTCCTGTTTCTGTCTTTAACTGACGTTGGACTGTGTAACTTCAGTTTTCTATGACTTTTACAGTTTTTCCACCTGTTCAGACGTAAAAGGATGAAATAAATCAGATGAACCTGAACACATGCAGAAGACACAAGAGGACTGGAGACCAATCCAAGTGGGTTAATCTGATTGATTATAATCAGATTACTGATGTGATCTGATCAAACAGATCAGATTAGACTGTTTATATGATCAATAATCAATAATAATCACAGAAATCAGATGATGTTTGAAGTATTAGTGTGGATGGAAACGGGCTCATTGGAATCACACCATTCTCTGAAGCAACCGTTATGATCGCTGGAGGGAAGATTCTGGAATTTACAACATGCACTTGAACACACTGTGCTGTATGTGGTGTCACTGTTGTGCACCTGAATGCACCATGACCCCCCCCCCCGTGTGTCTGTACAGCCCCAGCACACAGCGGCGTGTCCTGTGGTCATCATGCACCAGACGGACAGAAAACAGACTCACGATACCACAGCGTCTGGTTCAGAGGACGGAGGGACGTCTCCGACCCCGAGGACGACAGCAGAGGAGCAGAACCGAACGGAGACGCAGAGGTCTGAGAGTCGAACAGACTGGACAGAGCTGCACACACACACACACACACACACACACACACACACACACACACACACACACACACACACACACACACACACACGCACGCACACACACACACACACACACAAGTAAATCTGTCGGTAGGTGAATCCACATGATGACAGCCTGTAAAACTACACCATGGTTTATGGAGGAGGTTCAGATGTAAAAATTCAGCATGAGCTTGACAAGACAACACGCAACAAGTGAGTTTATCAGCAACGTGCTGCATCGCTGTGACGTCCAGGTTCTGTACAGTGGGTGGTCTCCTATAATGGAGACGGTCTACAGGAACAGGACCTGGTACCAGAGTCGAGTCGAGCCAGTTCCACATAGTGGAAACATGGCGTTAGTGTTGGACTGAGCTACCAACACACACTGGAGTCCAATCCAATGTTCACATGCATGTGTGTGAAGAACAGAAGCATTCTGAACCTGTGGAGAAGGAAGAGGGACGACTGCAGCTGTTTTCAGTCCTTTAACTCTGTCCTTAGTTCTATCCATGGGTTCAGTGCACTGGTAACCCTCTGAGTCTGGCCTCGTTCACTCGAACCTTTAGTTTTCTCTTTCTTTGTTCCAGTGCAGCTCCAGTTCCAGTGTCTACCAGTACAACTAAAGAAATCCAACTCATCCCTTTGTTTAGTTCAAGGACACATCTGACTCCTCACTCGTTCATCTGACTCCTCACTCGTTCATCTGACTTCTTTCTACTAAACTCTGCCGGTCGGTGTGTTGTTGTCATGGTGATGTAAGTCTGCCATAAATCAGTCCAGTCTGGTCTGACCCAACCAGGGAAGATGGAAAAAGCATTTGGAAAGAACCTATTTTGGTGAAGATCATCTCATTTTAAACTGTGGACTATGATCAGACATATATATAAAAATGAGACTTGAACAGAACACAGAACATCTGTACAGGACCTTTAATGAACTATGTCTGTAGGACTAGTGATGGGAGAGAAAAATGACAGAAAAACAGTGAAGGACCAAAACAGTCAAATCTTGTGTAGTTCCTCTTTAAGCGACACTCACACATCCATGAGCTCAAAGTCCAGCAGGTTCCACAGCTGTGTGACCTTTGACCTGAACACACCATCATCTGAGAGAACGACGACCAGCGAACACAACTGGACCTGAACCACACCACCACCACAGCCCAGCGCCCAGGTCCAACACCCAAAGGCCTTTCAGTTTGATCCATATACTAGTCCTCACAAGTCTGTTAGTGGGACTAAAAATCTGAAAGATTCAAACCTTTTGGATGTTTGGATGAACAATATCAAACTTTTAAACATTTAAACCAGAAAAGTATGTTTATGAAACAAACTGCAGTTACAGTTTTTTCCTGTTATTGTACATTTGACATGTAAAATCACAGTCTATTTTTGTCATTTCATTGATATTTTCCTGTATTTTAAAAATACAGGAAAAATCTGTCAAATAAACAGTGAAAATTCTGTTAAACTACAGATTTTTTTTTACAGTGTGGACAACACATTGGACTGGTCCTGTCAGATGGAGACTCTGCACCAGAAGGGCCAAAGTGGACTTTATTTCCTACGGAGATTAAAGTCCTTCAACATGTTCGAGCCTCTTGTGTGCAGCTTCTAGCAGACTGTGGTGGTGAGCACCTTCAGCCATAGACTTGTGGCTGAAGCTTGATCAGACAGAGCTTGATCAGAAAAGAAGTCCCAAAAATGGGAAGCCTCATCATTGGGCGATAAATTATTGTATGCTGTGCATACTACAGGTGTTTTATTGTATTATTTCACATTACTTTTATTGCACATATTATATATTCATATATCTTTTATTCTGTTTTTACCACTTCTTCCTTCCATTGTTGGTTGTATGTGGGATGTCTGTGGTGATGGGTCAGTGTGTTTTTTGTACAACTGTAGTAACCAAACAATTTCCTGCAAAGGATCAATAAAGTATCTATCTATCTATAAACAGACAATAAAAATACTGAGAGGAAACTAATGCAGTATCACCACTGCCCCATATGTTACACAAATATAACCTCCTGAACTGGGAAAACATGATCAAATATACAAAGTCATGTTTAATGTTCCAAATCATTAATGACCTGTCATCTCCTCCACTCAGACAAATTTGTAAACATAAGAACTAGGGATGAAAATTATCGATTAATTCATTAATCGTTAGTTGGTTGCCCTTATTGATCGATTAACAATTAATTGATAAGCAGCGATTTTCCTGAGAACCTGAATTTCTTTTTCAATACGGTCTATAAGAATAAAAGCTAAATATTGTTTAAACACTTCATGAAGAATTCATCTGTTGATGTGGTGGTGTGTAATGGGGGGGTGCACGTGCGTGTGTTTCATCGGGGGGGTACTCGCACGTGCGCAGTACGGCCAGGGGACATGTGTGTGTTTGTTGGTAACTGCGCATGTGTGTGCGTCACTGCGTGACTTTCCGTCCTCCTTCTAATCCTATGGGGGTACGGTGCAGTCCGTGCCCCTGCAGAAGTGAAAATGAAACTTTTCACTCATTTATCTTTTCGTCCTGAAGCTTCACAAATGCTCGACATACCTGTGTCCTGGATCAGGATCCTGGAGGATGTTTGAACTTCTGTCTCACTGACCGTGGACTAGACCAACCTCCAGGAAAACGCTCTGATACCGACCCCACGTTTGTGCGTGTATTTGTATGTGCCACAAACAGACGGACCGGTCTGTGTTTGGCTCCTCCATGTCCATACACACATTCTAACTCATCGGCTATCCCAGCTGCGGCATCACAGCGCGGACAAACCAGCAGCATTCAGACAGGTGTGGACGAGCGGAAAAGGGCATTAACCGACAATAATTTAATCGAGCAAATTCTTATCAACAATTAATCGTTAGTCGATTAATTGTTTACATCCCTAGTAAGAACAGCCTCGTTTCGTTTTACCACAGGTGCATCCACAGGGGACGGCAGAGTTCCACCGAGCTGAAGTTCAGTAAAAGCTGCACATGAGCAGAACACCGTTCCAGTTCAAGCAGAGAACTGACATCTGCGAATGGGTTCAAACCACATCTGAAAACTGGTCCAGTAATCATAGGAGCTGACAACATTAGACGTCCTTTAGTCCTGTCTCTGTTGTATTTTTCTGATGTGTTATTAATTGTAAATCTTGTATTGTACTCGTCTGTGTTTGGGTATTTTAACTGTATGTATGTAAATGGTATGTTCATAACCTTGTTGTTCCTTGTAGGGGGACAGCTCAACATCTGTCCAGTTCCTGCCGATGGAAAACAGACATAATCCGTGTATCATCTGTTCTTTTCATATTCGATTAAGGAGCAACAATCGGAAAAGGAAAAAATGACTCCTTATTTCATTATTCATGTACGAATTAAAAATCAAAAAAACAAAAAACGAGTTTTTCATTTTTTTTGACTGAATGCACAAATTAAAAATCGCAAATAAGCAAATGGACTAAATGTCAGGTTTCGTGTTTTTTTTGTTTTTTTCTCCACTTTATTAATCAAAATCTGGCCCAGGAGCCAGTTTGGTGGAAAAGGGGGAGGATGACATGACAACTGAAAAAACAAAACCAAACAAACAAAACAAAACAAAAATATATATATATATAATAAAGAATAAAAAATAAGAAGAAGAAAGAAAGAAACAAAAAGTGGGAGATGGGGGTGTCATGTTAATATTTTTATGATCACATGAAGTAGTAACTTCTGGGTCAAACCAAACTGGATATCAAAAGTGTCAACATGAAACTCCACATTTAGTCCATTTGCTTATTTCCAATATTTAATTCATGCATTCAATCGATATAATGGAAAAGCAACTAATTTTTTTATTCTGTTTTTGATTTATACATGAAAATGAAATGAGTCATTTTTTCATTTTCCGATTGTTGATTGTCAATTGAATATGAAAAGAATGAATGATACACAGATTAGACATGCTTTTAACTCTGGTGCACTTACAGCAACGTGAATTCATGCACAGTGTTCCTGTTGAATAAACTAATAAATAAATGAATGTAAGTCCTGGGAAGTGGGAGGGGCGTTAAAGTGTGTGTGTTTTTTCTTTTTATTCACCTTTGTTTTGATTCATTTCTCAATAAAAACATCGACAAACAAAATACAAGGAACATTTCATACCTGATCTGACAGTAAAACCTCCTCGTCCTTGTGCTGAACAGATGAACGTACCTTTCATGGTCTTGGCGTGGGCTTCGCTGCTGCTCTCACACACCGTGTTCAGAAACTCATCCACCTGTTTCAGCGACAGAGAGTTGTGCAGTGTCTCCAGAGGGTAGATAGAGGGCACCATGGAGCAGCCTTCGAAACCTGAGACACACACACACACACACCAATGTTACAATAACTACAACAGGCTCCAGACAAACCTGAAGTGTCCATTTATGATCACAGTGACAGACACTGCAGACTGACCTCAGACACAGAACATAAAGAGCTGTGAGGAGCCAAAGAGCAGCAGCAGAAGAAGAAGAAGAATAAGAAGAAGGAGAAACATGCAGACCGCATCAGGGACAGACTTCAGTTCACACTAAACTGTGAGAATCAACACATGACGAACTCCATCAGTCTGTGATGGAACAGAATCAACTAGAAGAAGCTCCGCCCACAGGAGAACTCGGGCTCACACATGGGTCTGACACATTCTGAACTAACTAGACTTACTCAACATGAACCAGCTGCTTCTAAACACACATCAGTAGTTTATGTCTGCATTCACAGGACAGTTTTCCCTCTTAATGGACCCTTCACTAAAGCCCTCCCCCAGAAGGTCCACTCCTGACAGATGTCGTCATTTCTGCTTTTCCAAAACCTAATCCAGGGGTGTTAACTCATTTTGGTTCAGGGGCCACATTCAGCTCAAGCAGCTCAGACCAGTAAAATAACAGCATAAAAACCTATACATGATGACAACTCAAAAATATTCTCTATGTTTTAGTACAAAAAAGTAAAAATACGTTATGAACATGTTTAGTTTTGCAAACGATCCTTTCACAAAAAATGTGAATAACCTGAACAATGAATAACCTGAACAATCATACAATCATACAAACAACTTGAACTTTCCAAGAACAGTATTCTGCCTCATCTTATCTTACATGTGCACCGCAACTCACAGATCACAGTGGATCTACAAGGGCACAAAGCATTTAGTAACAGGCAGAATAGAGTTAAAATTCCACTTATTTCTATTAATAAATGTAATTTTGTTCATAGGTTAATCACGTTTGATGAAAGGATAGTTTGGAAATGTAAACATTTTCATTATGTGATTGTACTTTCACAATTTTTCACATTGAGACAAAGAAATACCTAGATTTATTATTTCTAGGTTTTTATACCATTACTTTCCAGGTCTGACCTGGATGTGTATGTGGCCCCTGAACTAAAATGAGTCTGACGCTCTTGCCTTGGAAAACAGATATCTCCCCTTCTCTGTTTAAAAAAAACCTCATGCACACGTGACCGTTTTCAGAAAAATCTGAGTTTACACGGCCTCGTACATCTACAGCAGGGGTCTCAAACTCATTTTCTTTCAGGGGCCACATTCGGCCCCATTTGAAAAAATATTACACAATGCCTATAAATGATGACAACTTCAAATTTATGTCTGTTTTAGTGCAAAAAACCCCCATTAAATTCTGAAAATACTTACTTTTATAAACTATCCAAACAAAAAAGATGTGAACAACCTGAAAAAAACTGAAATTTATTAAGAAAAATTAGTGCTATTTTCTCAGTCTTCTTCCTCCACTTCTCATTAGTCCATGTGCATTCTGGATCAGATCTCCAAAGACACTAAACACTGAGGAACAGGAAGAAAAGAGTTCAAACTGGACTGAATTTAATACAGACATTTCAGGTTGGACACATTTGTTCAGGTTAGTCACATTTTATCGGTACAGGAGAGTTTGGAAATGGAAAGAGTTTCATAATTTAATGTGATTTTTTGCACTAAAACAAAGACAAACATTTGCAGTTGTCATTATTTACAGACATAATGTAATATTATTTTCCATCAAACCCAGTAGTAAATCTGCAGTCATTCTTTTGTGTGGGTTCTTCTGCTGTTCTTATTGGACTGTAGATCAGATTGGTCTGGATGTGGAACCCACACTAACATGAGTTCCACAGCCTGGACTGTGGAATTTATACACTTTGTAAATTCATCCCAGGGGTCGGACTGGAACCTTTGGGGGGACACATTTGGGCCCCGGGACGCATGTTTGAGACCCCTGGTGTACAGCGTCAGGAGCGTGAAAGCCTGTCGATGGCAGCGGTGAGATCGTCCAGTACCATTAACCAATCAGAATCCTGGAAAGAATCGCAACAAAACATTACTTTTCACATGTGACGCAAATGTATTTCCCTCTGTTTACATGCAAATGTAAAAACGGAGATTTGCTGAAATCTCCATTTTTGCTGGAGTTCATATGCTGCGTTCCAGTCCACCTGTAACTGGTGTTCTTCCATCCTTCTACTGGTGTAAATGCACTGGAATGTCAGTCAAACCTGTGACTTCCACCTGTGAACTCGTACTAGAGCAGGGCTGTCAAACTCATTTTAGTTCAGTTCCACATTCAGCCCAATACGATCTGCAGTGGGCCGAACCAGTAAAAGAAGAACAGGGAAAGAAGTCAGATTACATTATGAAAATATTTACATCAACAAAGTTTCCTTACAAATCTGAATAACATGAACAATCTGAAATGTCTAAAGAAAAATAAGTGCAATTTTAACAATATTCTGCCTCAGTTTATCATTTACACATGTACATTACAATTTACATTACAATTACAAATACACAAAACATTTAGTAACGAGCAGAATGTTGGTAAAATGACATTTGCTTCTCTAAAGACATTTCAGGTTGTTCATATTTGTTTGGGTTTTTCCCATTTTTTGTAGAAGGATAATTTGTAAATGTAAACATTTTCATGTAATTTTTCTTTTTTTACACTAAAAAAAGAGATTTGACATTTTCATTATTTCTAGGTTATTATGGGACTATTTTACTGGTTCTGACCCACTTTAGACTGAACTGGCCTGGATGTGGAACCTGAACTCAAACTCTGTTGACTCCATTGATTTTCAATATCTACTGTGTAATTTTTGTATTTCACAAATTCATCCCACGGGCCAGATTGGACCCTTTGATGGGCCGGATGTGGCCCCCGGGACACATGTTTGACACCTGTGAACTAGATCCATGTTCTCCCAGTTCTGAGTTCTGACGTCACGTACCAGTGGATGTGGTGTTTATGCAGATGGTTTATTTAAACAAGGTCTTCTACTCTGACATTATTTGTCTGTAAATGTTCTGTATAATCAGCAGCTGCTCTAGCGTTAGCTAGTTTTCAGTTCAATGAGTGACAGAATAAATTAAAACCAAATCCAAATCTACAAGTAACATTAAAGGTAGAACAGCTTCTCTCACCTTTAGAACAAACACCTTTAGCGATAGAAATGATTGTAAATGAACAGAACGTACGCTCCACTATGCTGGTTTGTTTACATCTAACTCCCACAATTCCTTGCACTCAGGCAGTTTGACGTGACTTGCCTGGAACGCTACAAAGTCGTGAGTTGTGGTTTGAAGTTGTGACTTACGGGCTCAAAAAACAGCCTGGAATGCAGCATTAGAAACCATCGTTTTTCAGTGGGTGTGGCCATCGTTGTCATGTAAACGATAAACACAAATGCAGAAAAACCTCTGCTCTGCAGATAGCAGCTGCGTGCACACGTGGCCTCTGTCTGGTTCTAGTAGAACCTTCTATGACAGACCTGCTCTGTGGTGTAGTGGTTCTGGAGGTTCTGTTCAGAATGGGATTGTCCTCAGAACCAGGATGGGAAACACAATCCGCTCCTTTGACTTTCCTTCCATTTGGTGTCGTTCGCTCACATCCTGCAACATTTTTGTCTTTAGGTCGTTTTCATCTTCACACATATTTTACACGGTTTCATCTTTTACGGTTTTTTTGTTTTTGTTTCATGTTCTGCATCCATTTGTCTCGTTTTATCATTTTGTCTTCTTCTTCTACAAATAATAAATCACTGAATGGAATGATACCATGTTGCCGTGGTTACACATTTGTCCAACCCCCCCCATCCTTTGACAGAATGAGTTCAGCTCCTTTAAACATGGACATTACACAGGTTAATGGACTGAATGACAGAATAGACTGGACTCTTCTCCAACACACTCAGCTTTAGTTCAACACCAAAACCAATCTGGACCAGTCTGGACCAGATCTGGCCCAGTCTGGACCAGATCTGCTGCTGGAAGGGTTGAACATCAGGATCCACAAAGACAAGGTGATTATTTTTGATCTGAAGTCACAGATAAATGCAGTGAAACTCACCATCACTGTCCGCTGTGTGTCCTAAATCCACCGCGATCATAAAATAATCACAGAAAACCCTCAGACTTTTCTTGGACACAGACTCTGATTGGTTTGTGAGGGAGTTTTCAATCACTGACGCCTCATATGAGGTCTGAACATGATTGGAAGGTGAGTGGTGTTACGATGCGTGACAGATCAGAGGTCAGAGGTCAGTCCATCCATTCATCCATGGCGTGAACATGAACCGGTTGCAGGTGGAGTTAAAGGTGAACCACAGGACACGCTTCCCCTCAAACCGTCATGCAACACCAACACGGCAACAGCGTCCGAACAGGAGGAGGAGCAGACATACCGTTAGTCGGATGTCTGGCAAACGACACTGAAAATCTCTTAACCGGCGGCATAGAGAGCAGCTCTGAGGAGATAAGAGGAAGCAGGGTTAGAGAGTGGACGCTGGGGTCAGAGGAGGACGACCGAGGAGCTGTCAACAAAACAAACAAACAAACAACCAGACAAACAAACAAACAAACAGACAAAACAAACCAACAAAGACTAACAAACCAGGAAACAGACCGACAGCTCTGAGGAAACAACAGAACTGAGAACATAGAGTGGACTGTGCAGCTGACAGAGCTGTCAACAAACAAACAAACAAACAAACAGAAGTGTCCTGTCAACAAACAAGCAAACAATGGTCATGTCATCAAAGATTTAAACCCACAAACAAATAAAAATGTCCTGTCAACAAACAAACAAACAACTGTCCTGTTGACCAAGGTTATTATCGTTAACGAAAACGAACGAAATGACGAAAACTAAAATTGAAAAAACATTTTCGTTAACTGAAATAAATAAAAACTCTAATTAAAAGAAAAAAACGATAACTAACTGAAACTGTATTGTGAGCTTACAAAACTAACTAAAACGTATAAAAATTATGGATACAATTCCCTTCGTTTTCGTCTTTGTCAATGTCGGATTGATATGAAATTAATTTATTTGGCTCCAGCAGTTTGAGCTGGTGACACCATACGACACTTCCCAGTCTGTCATGTCTGGTCACTGGTGGTTTCCAGTCGTCTTCTGGTCCCCACTCTACCTGGAACATACAGACTAAAGCTGGGACACAGCAGCACAGTCCTGTCTGGGGTTTACTGGAGTCATACATGGGTCGGTTTTTTTTTTGTTTTTTTTTTTGGCGTACCGTGTGTGTGCGCGTGAGTGACAGAGACAGAGCAGAGCTAAAGGACAAACAGGACTAGCATCCAGGTTAAAACTGGAGAGTTTATCACCATGAAAAGGCCTTCCAAGCCCTGAACTGCACAGTTTAGAAGAAGAGAAAAGAGGAGGATGAAAACTAATCCAATTACAGAGGTATGGAACCTGTTAGAATGTTCAAAAACGTTTGATGTTACAGCTACAGCTAGCTGAACTGAACTGAAGCAAAGTTGGATAATAATGGAACTGGAGATGATTAAGAGATGACATATCTGCTGAGGTGTGGTTTACTGATGAGGAACTGGGTTATATATGTTTATAAGTGGTTTGTATATGTTTCTATCTGCTTTAACTGCTGGTTAGATGGTTTATATATGTTTCTGTCTGCTTTAACTGCTGGTTAGCTGGTTTATAATAGGTTCCTATCTGGTTTAACTGCTGGTTAGCTGGTTTATATATGTTTCTATCTGCTTTAACTGCTGGTTAGATGGTTTATATATGTTTCTATCTGCTTTAACTGCTGGTTAGCTGGTTTATATATGTTTCTATCTGCTTTAACTGCTGGTTAGCTGGTTTATATATGTTTCTATCTGCTTTAACTGCTGGTTAGCTGGTTTATATATGTTTCTATCTGCTTTAACTGCTGGTTAGCTGGTTTATATATGTTTCTATCTGCTTTAACTGCTGGTTAGATGGTTTATATATGTTTCTGTCTGCTTTAACTGCTGGTTAGCTGGTTTATAATAGGTTCCTATCTGGTTTAACTGCTGGTTAGCTGGTTTATATATGTTTCTATCTGCTTTAACTGCTGGTTAGATGGTTTATAATATGTTCCTATCTGGTTTAACTGCTGGTTAGCTGGTTTATAATATGTTCCTATCTGCTTTAACTGCTGGTTAGATGGTTTATATATGTTTCTGTCTGCTTTAACTGCTGGTTAGCTGGTTTATATATGTTTCTATCTGCTTTAACTGCTGGTTAGCTGGTTTATATATGTTTCTATCTGCTTTAACTGCTGGTTAGCTGGTTTATATATGTTTCTATCTGCTTTAACTGCTGGTTAGCTGGTTTATATATGTTTCTATCTGCTTTAACTGCTGGTTAGCTGGTTTATAATATGTTCCTATCTGCTTTAACTGCTGGTTAGCTGGTTTATAATAGGTTCCGATCTGCTTTAACTGCTGGTTAGCTGGTTTATATATGTTTCTATCTGCTTTAACTGCTGGTTAGCTGGTTTATAATAGGTTCCTATCTGGTTTAACTGCTGGTTAGCTGGTTTATATATGTTTCTACCTGCTTTAACTGCTGGTTAGATGGTTTATATATGTTTCTGTCTGCTTTAACTGCTGGTTAGCTGGTTTATAATATGTTCCTATCTGCTTTAACTGCTGGTTAGCTGGTTTATAATAGGTTCCTATCTGCTTTAACTGCTGGTTAGCTGGTTTATATATGTTTCTATCTGCTTTAACTGCTGGTTAGCTGGTTTATAATAGGTTCCTATCTGGTTTAACTGCTGGTTAGCTGGTTTATATATGTTTCTATCTGCTTTAACTGCTGGTTAGATGGTTTATATATGTTTCTGTCTGCTTTAACTGCTGGTTAGCTGGTTTATAATAGGTTCCTATCTGGTTTAACTGCTGGTTAGCTGGTTTATATATGTTTCTATCTGCTTTAACTGCTGGTTAGCTGGTTTATAATAGGTTCCTATCTGGTTTAACTGCTGGTTAGCTGGTTTATATATGTTTCTATCTGCTTTAACTGCTGGTTAGATGGTTTATATATGTTTCTGTCTGCTTTAACTGCTGGTTAGCTGGTTTATAATAGGTTCCTATCTGGTTTAACTGCTGGTTAGCTGGTTTATATATGTTTCTATCTGCTTTAACTGCTGGTTAGATGGTTTATAATATGTTCCTATCTGCTTTAACCGATGGTTAGCTGGTTTATATGTTTCTATCTGCTTTAACTGCTGGTTAGCTGGTTTATAATATGTTCCTATCTGCTTTAACTGCTGGTTAGCTGGTTTATATATGTTTCTATCTGCTTTAACTGCTGGTTAGCTGGTTTATATATGTTTCTATCTGCTTTAACTGCTGGTTAGCTGGTTTATAATAGGTTCCTATCTGGTTTAACTGCTGGTTAGCTGGTTTATATATGTTTCTATCTGCTTTAACTGCTGGTTAGATGGTTTATATATGTTTCTGTCTGCTTTAACTGCTGGTTAGATGGTTTATATATGTTTCTATCTGCTTTAACTGCTGGTTAGCTGGTTTATAATATGTTCCTATCTGCTTTAACTGCTGGTTAGATGGTTTATATATGTTTCTGTCTGCTTTAACTGCTGGTTAGCTGGTTTATATATGTTTCTATCTGCTTTAACTGCTGGTTAGATGGTTTATATATGTTTCTGTCTGCTTTAACTGCTGGTTAGCTGGTTTATATATGTTTCTATCTGCTTTAACTGCTGGTTAGATGGTTTATATATGTTTCTGTCTGCTTTAACTGCTTGTTAGATGGTTTATATATGTTTCTATCTGCTTTAACTGCTGGTTAGATGGTTTATATATGTTTCTGTCTGCTTTAACTGCTGGTTAGCTGGTTTATAATGGGTTCCTATCTGCTTTAACTGCTGTTTAGCTGGTTTATATATGTTTCTATCTGCTTTAACTGCTGGTTAGCTGGTTTATATATGTTTCTATCTGTTTTAACTGCTGGTTAGCTGGTTTATAATAGGTTCCTATCTGGTTTAACTGCTGGTTAGCTGGTTTATATATGTTCCTATCTGCTTTAACTGCTGGTTAGCTGGTTTATATATGTTTCTATCTGCTTTAACTGCTGGTTAGCTGGTTTATATATGTTTCTATCTGCTTTAACTGCTGGTTAGCTGGTTTATAATAGGTTCCTATCTGGTTTAACTGCTGGTTAGCTGGTTTATATATGTTTCTATCTGCTTTACCTGCTGGTTAGATGGTTTATATATGTTTCTGTCTGCTTTAACTGCTGGTTAGCTGGTTTATAATATGTTCCTATCTGCTTTAACTGCTGGTTAGCTGGTTTATATATGTTTCTATCTGCTTTAACTGCTGGTTAGCTGGTTTATAATATGTTCCTATCTGCTTTAACTGCTGGTTAGCTGGTTTATATATGTTTCTATCTGCTTTAACTGCTGGTTAGCTGGTTTATAATATGTTCCTATCTGCTTTAACTGCTGGTTAGCTGGTTTATATATGTTTCTATCTGCTTTGACTGCTGGTTAGCTGGTTTATATATGTTTCTATCTGGTTTAACTGCTGGCTGCTTTGTGCATCTCCTCTCAAGCTTTGCACATCTTCGCATTGTTTCACGTAAGTGACGTTGTGTGTGGATTGCACCCCACCTCAACCTGCTATAGGGAATTTATACATTGTACGGTACATTGTGTCTCTGCTCAGTCCATGAGCCGCCCTAACCCGACCCCCAAATAAAGTGTCCAGGGTAACCCATATCCACGCCTCACTAATTTCTTTGAATAGGATGATGAGGAAGATAAAATATATGAAATAACTAAAACTAAACTAAACTAAACTAAAACTAAGCATTCAGAAAAAAACAATAACTAATAAAAACTAACAAACCTGCTCTAAAAACTAATTAAAACTAACTGAATAAGAGAAAAAAAAGTCAAAACTAATTAAAACTAAACTATAATTAAAAATCCAAAACTATTATAACCTTGCTGTTGACACAGGATGACATATGCTGCGTTTCCACTACATGGAACCAGCTCGGCTCGGCTCGGCTCAGTATTCCTGCAGACCGTTTCCATTACAGGATACTACTGACTTTACAGTACCTGGTTGCCATAGCGATGCGGCGCATTATTTCCGTGTCACCTGCTCACAGTTGCTGATAAACTCTCGTTGCGTGTTGTCTTGTCTGAATTTTTATGTCAGCCACCACAGACTGAATCTCCTGGAACGACCCTGGTGTAGTTTTGGGCTGTTCTCATGTGGATTAACCTACCGCTGTATTTACTGTCCACTAACACATCTGTTTTTTGTAAAAAGGCGGGTCGCAGAGAAAACTGTCTGACCAATCAGTGGTCTGCAGTGTTTACACGTCACGGTTTAGTATCAGGTCCCCAGTCCTGGAACCTCAGCGGAGGTGATACCAAAAAACTAGTACCAGGTACCAGATTCCAGGTCCTTTTTCATAATGGAAACACAAAAAGGCCGAGTCGAGTCGAGCCGATACCACACAGTGGAAACGGGGCAATAAATAACTAAATAGAGTCTCTTCAGGTTTGAACATCTTTCATTAAACCCGTTTCATTTTCATCTGTGGAACAGACGTCTGACACTAGACCTGTCTAAACACCATGTGACCAGTAGACAGAGGTCAGCAGAGTTTATTTCCACTGCAGGACCTTTAAGACACAGTCAACATCTGCCCAGGACCAAAACCCACAAACAGATGACCTGCCAGAACATCTGTACATGTTATTGACACAAACAAAGGTGAACACGTGTCCGTCAGATTCATGACGGACACAAAAGCCATTAATGATGCAGCGTAGAGGGTTTTTAATGTGAGGACTAACAGAACTAACACGACTCCTGCAACAGGTCTGGAGTCTGGACTGACACCTGAAAGAAAATGACAAACAAATCCATCAAATGGTCAACGAACACATTAGTAAACACGGCTGTTACATGAGCTCCATTAAAAGGGAATATTAACCAAGTCAGTAACAACTGAGGAAAAGACGGCAAAGCATTCACATCCTTTCATTTCTGAGTGTCTTCTCACATCCAACCCAGGTTAGAATAGTTTTGGATTTTTCATTATAGTTGAATATAGTTGTTTTTTTTTTTTCTCATGAGACTCTAGTTGCACAAAATGCTGTTTTCACTGCAATTTTGTGTGATATACCAATTTCACTATGCCCCAAAAAAAAACACCTCTTGCAAGTGCAAAAAAATTTCAGCGTAAAAACGCGTGTTTTGGCGAAACTGTCGTTTTCCCATTAGGCAAATTTTTATGTGCAAGTTATATTCACGCAATTTGAGGGTCAATGGAAAAGCAACTACTGACAATGTATTTGTTGTTTAACCCTTTAGCGCCAAAGTCCCAATATTGCAACAAGCAACATAACTGACTGAAACAGACCATAATAGTTTGATGTTAGTTAGATGGAGTTGCCAAATCTTGTTACCACCATCCACCAATAGGAGGCGGACATGTGCCCCTTCAATCCTAACACCATTTCAGGGCATGTTTGTATTCAAAGTGAAGAAGAAAATCCACTTTAAAGGCGTGGTCCGACCTGGTTTAGTGAGTAAAGTCAAATTAGTTTTAGTTTTAGTAGATATGGACAAATTTGTCTACTCTACTGCTTGGATAAAAAGCTACTAAAACTTACTGCATTTTATTTTCGACTAATGTTTAAGTTCATTTAATTTAAAGATAAGATAAAAAAAACAAACAAACAAAAACACAATATAAATTCCATCTAAATATGTTCAAAGTTCAATTTTACTAAAAGTTACACAATCCAATATGGCTGCCGCCCTGTGATGTAACAACACAGTACATTTACTCCCATCCTAAGCTTCAGCTCATACCCAATATTTTGTTATTTTCAGGATGACTTTATCTCAAACCACTTCCAAGATACAGCTTTTTGAAATCTTGATATTAAAATTCAATATTAAAAACAAACAAACAAACAAAAAAACTCTCCAGCACTTTAAGGGTTAAGTTTATGTCACCACACATGTTGATGTTTTTCAGTTGACACTAACTTACTGCGGTGTGTTGAAAAGCCAATCACAACCATGTTTATGAACTGACATTATCTAACAGGCACATTTATCCACATGTTCAAATGAGTTTAAAATATTAACACACACCTGCAGTGGCCACAGTCAGCCACTAACACCTGAGATGAGTGACAGCTACATTTAATATTGAAAACAGTTCTCAGGTTCTCCTTCTATGTCAGAACCTGCTGATTGTGACCCCCATAATCCTCCACCAACACACACCTGCTGTCATCCTGGACCATTTTCCCACCATGGTGTGAATGTGTGTTTTCTTCAACTTCTACAGGTTCTATTTGATGTGGTTCTACAGGTCCAGTATGTTCAGGTTCTACAGGTTCAGTATGTTGAAGTTCTACAGGTCCAGTATGTTCAGGTTCTACAGGTCCAGTATGTTCAGGTTCTACAGGTTCAGTATGTTGAAGTTCTACAGGTCCAGTATGTTCAGGTTCTACAGGTCTTGAGGTCTGAACCTACATTTTAACTGCTGGAGCTTTTGGACTAAAACTACACTGCTTGAAAACCAGGAAACCATTTTTCCACTGTGGTGTGAATGTGCATTTTTTTCGACTTCTACAGGTTGGAAAGAGTCGACAGAAATGACAACAATGTAGATGAACAGAGACCAGTGGAAAAAGGCTGTGAAACCTGCAGAGTCAAGCTAACGTTCAGCAGATTCAACCACCTGAGTCTAAGGAAAAGAAACAGAAACAGAACAAGAGCAACACACTGATGAATGAATAAAAACTGAAAAGGATCACGAGGCTTAGAAACAGTCAGGACATGAAGTGTACATGAGACGGTGTCCCAGATGTAAACAGTAGTGGACAGTTCTATTGGTCAGCCACAGTCCACCCACATGCACCACAGTGTCCATCCCACTGTTCATGTGGACGTTTACACATCATGCAGTAACTTCAGCCTGGATTTCAGGCCTTTTTCTGTGACGATTATCTGACGGTTTTAATTCAGTCCATTCTTATTTGAGGAAATACATCAGATACATCTACAAACCATGACTTAATGTTGTCTGGTAACAGAATATCACTAAAGGAGCATGAATGCTATGTGACCTTCACTGACACCACTGACATTTAAAAGATTTGAGACTGAAATCTGTTCAGAACTGATATAAAACCCAGAGTGGAGCAGGAAATGTCCCACAGATGGACTGGACTCAGACACAGCTCCAGAAAAGACCACCATCCACTCTTCTGTTTCACACTTTAATCTTCCTCTTCATACTTTTACTTGCAGTGTGATATTTTCTGTGGGACTTCTGTTCAGGTGAAACGACGTTAAGACGAAGTGTTCAGAAGAAAAGCAGCAGAGAAAGAGGGAAAAGTGGAGACACAGAAACTTCCCAGAGAAAAGAAAGAAAAAACCAGCATAAAAAAGAGGAGCTGCAGAAGCAGAGGAGGCGCTGAAGAGTGGCGGCGGAGCAGCGGTGGCGCCGTCAACGTACCGAACACGCCGATCTGACACGGCAGGCTGCCCGGCGACAGCGGCGGCTTCCTGTGGTGGTGGTGCGTTCGGACGTAGTCCCGCAGGTTGGGGGCGCTGCAGGACACGCCCAGGGCCGAGGCGCTGAAGAGTCCAGAGCAGAGCGAGCCTGTGAGGAGGAGCAGGGTTAGTGTGGGGCACACCATGCACCGAACGTACACGCCACGCACGGAGCGTACACGCCATGCACCGAACGTACACGCCACGCACGGAGCGTACACGCCATGCACGGAACATATACACCATGCACGGAACGTTCATAACAACCTGCATTAGAACCAATGAGAACACAGCACAGGCTTAGGGCGTCTCAAAAAGCACTTTTCTCTTCAGATCATGGTGTTATTAAAACCACTTAATCTCCAACATGATAATAGCCCCCCCAAAAAATTTCAGCAAAATCTGTCAACATTTGACCCCCCCACCGCAAAGTATGAAGGGTCTGTCAAAAAATGCCAAAAACACTCATTTTAACACAGAAAATCACATATAATGAGGTCTTAAGTGTCCATAAATGGCTTTTTCTGGTATTTTACAGCGTCCCTGTAATATCAACTTCACAGGTTATTGTATCAGGTGATATACAGGGTGTATCAAAAAAAAGTAGACTGTCCAAAAAGTGCCCACCAAATTTACAAGTGAATGTTTTCATGAAAGGTCTTTGTTTGCCTATGTTGATATGGACGTCCTGCATCTGTCCATACCAAAATTTATTACATAACTGCATGCATGACTTCACACGGGCCCTTTTTAAGAGGGGGTAAAAAAAATTTTTCCTCCAAAAAATTAAAGGGTTAAAATTGGTTGAAAAGCCTTAAACTGTGGTGCAATGCGTGATTCTTTGGTTTTCTCTACTGCGGTACCCGGATTAACCCTTTGTTTCTTGTCAGGTAAACTTGAGCAATGGGTATGAATTGGAATGTGTTTGAAAGTAACACCATGGTTAGGAAGTAATGACTACCCAACTGCATCCCAAAGAAGGTTAATTAGGTGCACATTATGAGGAGTAAGTCACTTACTTACCCTGTTTTTGTCCACTTAGTCCTCGACATGACCTCCATCTCTTTGGATGCACACTTGCGCTCTCCTTATCATGTCCTGCACTGCTCGCCTGATCATTCCTCTGTCTCGCCGCAGGATGTCCACTTCGGCTCTGATGCGCTGTTCAATGTTCGTTCTCTCCGTGCAATGCCACGTTTTCATCTTCAGCAGAATGGTCAACTGGCACGTGCTTGGTGGGCACAAGATGGTGCTCCCCCACACCGGAGAAGAACGGATCGGCTTACAGAGCTTTTTGGTGACCGTGTCATTGCCTTGAACCGCCCAGTGGAATGGCCCCCCAGGTCTCCTGACCTGACGCCCCTTGACTTTTTCCTCTGGGGACATTTGAAATCCAAAGTGTATGAGACACCACCACGTGACCTTGATGACATTGAACAGCGCATCAGAGCCGAAGTGGACATCCTGCGGCGAGACAGAGGAATGATCAGGCGAGCAGTGCAGGACATGATAAGGAGAGCGCAAGTGTGCATCCAAAGAGATGGAGGTCATGTCGAGAACTAAGTGGACAAAAACAGGGTAAGTAAGTGACTTACTCCTCATAATGTGCACCTAATTAACCTTCTTTGGGATGCAGGTGGGTAGTCATTACTTCCTAACCATGGCGTTACTTTCAAACACATTCCAATTCATACCCATTGCTCAAGTTTACCTGACAAGAAACAAAGGGTTAATCCGGGTACCGCAGTGAAGAAAACCAAAGAATCACGCATTGCACCACAGTTTAAGGCTTTTCAACCAATTTTAACCCTTTAATTTTTTGGAGGAAAAATTTTTTTTACCCCCTCTTAAAAAGGGCCCGTGTGAAGTCATGCATGCAGTTATGTAATAAATTTTGGTATGGACAGATGCAGGACGTCCATATCAACATAGGCAAACAAAGACCTTTCATGAAAACATTCACTTGTAAATTTGGTGGGCACTTTTTGGACAGTCTACTTTTTTTTGATACACCCTGTAGAAGTGAAAACAAGGTGATTTTAAGATTAAATAACTCAATTATAGGCTAAAAACTGGAAATAGAAAGAAGTTCAGAACAGTAAATCTAGTTGAACACAATGTCTGTTTTCTTAACCCCCTTTTCAGCAAAATACAGGTTTGAGTTACAGACAAATAGAGCTGAACACTTTAATAGTCAGGCAAGATTTAAGGTTGCATAAATTGAAGACATTAATGATGACATGGTTCTGATAATGTGGACATACTTTCATACATGTGCATTTCACACTTTATTCAGATATTACTGGCTCTACAGTTTCTCTTCCATTTCATTCTTGAGATTCTCTGGTAGTTTGATTCTGTGGAACCATGTTCCTCTGTGGGCTCCATCCATGGATGCACTGTCACATTCACACCTATGGGTGATTTAGATTAACCCATTAACCTATCAGTGCATGTGTTTGGATGGTGGGAGGAGCCAGAGTACCTGGGGAGAACCCACACAGACACGAGGAGAACGTGCAAACTCCACACTGAAAGGTCCCACCCCCATGAACTAAGGGTCCCACCCCCATGGACTGGTGTTGGAACTGAACCCAGGACCTTCTGTCTGTGAGGCACCAGGTCTATCCACTGTACCACCGTGTCACCTGAGACCACAGCCCTCATTTGTCTGTACTGTGGCTCTTCCTCCCACTGCTCCGGGGGGGCTTCCAGCCATGTCCCATCCATGCCTAGAAGGTCAAATATCAGCCAGGGCTGGACTGGGGTCCTACAGATCCTCCAGGTCAGGCTGCTGTCCATGCAGGAACTTCTGTGTGGGAAGGGGGGGCTTTCCTCTGGTGAATCCTGCAGGTTTGGGCTTGGCCTGCAGGTGTGTTGCCATGGCTGCGTTGGTTTCTATTGGTACTTCTTTATCAAACAGACTTAGTCCCACAGTAGACTCAGTCAGGTACCACAGTAGACTCAGTCAGGTACCACAGTAGACTCAGTCAGGTACCACAGTAGACTCAGTCAGGTACCACATGTGACGCAGTATGGATGTCTGTACTTTAGGATCCATTTAGTCTCCATTAAGCATGGTAACGCATTTAAAAACAGCATTTTTTTGGTGTTTTTTGATGGGCTCTTCATATTTTGCAGTGGACAGGGGGTCAAATGTCGACGGATTTTGCTGAATTTTTTTTTTTTTTGGGGGGGGGGGGGGGGGGCTATTATCATGTTGGAGATTAACTGGTTTAAATTACACTGTGATCTGAAGAGAAAAGTGATTTTTGAGACACCCTACACAGACTCCTGCATTAGAACCAATGAGAACACAGCACAGACTCCTGCATTAGAACCAATGAGAACACAGCACAGACTCCTGTATTAGAATTCATTTGTTGCTGTTGGACAGTGCCCGCCCACCTCAGTTCTGTTCCTGTACTTATTCCCACGGCCACCAGAGGTCACCAAACGACCACAGGACACACAGCAGGTATTTTAATCTCCTTCACAGGTTCACTGTGCTGAGGTCACGCTGATGTTGACAGAACGCAGAGTTCATTAAGTATCATTAAGTCTTAGAGCCGACACTAAACCGCCCCCCCCCCATCAGGCCCCGACCACAGTTAGGTTTAAACATGTCTTTGTTCACGTTAAATTGAAGCAGGCGTGTGCACAGCGCTGGATGGACTGAAGCATGTGACACAGATTGTTTCCACGCTGGTCGTCACATTCATGTGCACGTCCTGATTTAGACGGCGGCGTTAGCGTCTCGTGCCTCTGAGAGTGTCAGAGTGTGAACAAGTCGGTGAGGGGTCACGTCTGTGGGAACTGAAAACTCAACAGACGACTTTAACCAGCGCAGACCTGGAACCAGATTAAAGAGCTGAGGGTGGGTCGCACAGTTTACAGAGGAACCACAAGGAGAGAACCCAGAACAGAGAACCCAGAACCCAGAACAGAGAACCCAGAACAGAGAACCCAGAACCCAGAACAGAGAACCCAGAACAGAGAACCCAGAACCCAGAACCCAGAACAGAGAACCCAGAACCCAGAACAGAGAACCAAGAACAGAGAACCAAGAACCCAGAACAGAGAACCCAGAACAGAGAACCCAGAACAGAGAACCCAGAACCCAGAACAGAGAACCCAGAACAGAGAACCAAGAACAGAGAACCCAGAACAGAGAACCCAGAACAGAGAACCCAGAACAATGAACAAACACAGACAAAAACTGAAGACATTCAAACCACTGAATACCACACATAGAACCACACCACAAGAACACAACTATGACAACAGCTATAAAACCAGCAGATGAGCAGGTTCTACAGGTTCTATTTACTAAGGTTCTACAGGTCCAGTATTTTCAGGTTCTACAGGTTCTATTTAATGAGGTTCTACATGTTGTGTTCTATAAGGTTCTATACCCATCTAGATTAGATCGTATCTTCTCCATGTACTGTGAAGGGTGAATGGGTCTGGAATGTGGTTCTAGCGGTCCCGTGTCCCTTTGAGGGTTCTAGTTGTCTCAGGTGGTGCTTTCAGGTTCTGTCATTTCTTTGTAAATCTAGTGGTTTTAGAGTCAACGAACCTCAAACATCCAAAGGAATACTAAGTGTAGATCTGTGTGGAACAGTGGAACCGTTTCAGATCCAGATGAATGTCACATGGAAATAAAAGTTCAGCCTGAACCTGGAAAAAACACCAACTAAACGTCTTTATATGAACATACTGTCCAAGTGTCCAAATCTCAACACCTTCAGATTAATTAAAGTCTGTTAAAGAACAACTGAACTGAACATGTGTCACATGGTCAAAGCTCATCTGAGTTCAGGTTCTACATTCAGTCCAATTGGACCTAAAGAACATCATAGAACAGCAGTAAAATAATAACAGAAGAAACTACGGATAATGACAACTGCACATGTGTCTGATTTAGTGGAAAGGAAGTTCAGTTAGGTTCTTCACCATGTTTGCATTTACAAAGTATCCTTTCACAAAAAATATGAATAACCTGAAATGTATAATAACACAATATTATACCTGAGCTTATGTCGATATCACACACACAGTGGATCTACTAAAGAACTAACAGTGGATCTACTAAAGAACTAACAGTGGATCTACTAAAGCACACACAGTGGATCTACTAAAGAACTAACAGTGGATCTACTAAAGAACTAACAGTGGATCTACTAACGCACACACAGTGGATCTACTAAAGAACTAACAGTGGATCTACTAAAGCACACACAGTGGATCTACTAAAGAACTAACAGTGGATCTACTAAAGAACTAACAGTGGATCTACTAACGCACACACAGTGGATCTACTAAAGAACTAACAGTGGATCTACTGTGGGGGGGGGGGGCATGTATGTTTGACACTGCTGGTTTAGGGGCTGTATTTACGGAATTGTCCTTTTCATGTGCTACTCAGAAGATCAGTAAAACATGGGTTCATTTGTGGAACTTCTGATGTGGACAACTGTTTTCAGAGGCTGTGAGTTCATTTATCACTTCACTGAGATTCAAGCAGAAAATAGAAACGAAGAAAAAAGAGCAGATTCTACCGCCAGACTGGGCTGCACTATTATTATTAGCATTATTATTATTATTAATATCTATATTATAAAACCCAAGTGGCCTCTGAGTGTGTGTGTGTGTGTGTGTGTGTGTGTGTGTCTGTACACAGCTGACTGCTGCAGTTTGTCATACTTGTGTATTTTTGGTCAGTGAACAGACCAGTGTAAACAGTCAAATGGACAAATGTGGTATAGCATGATTATAACATAATAAGATACTTATAATTATTATTATTGTGCAATTGCACTGTTTTTTATAGTTCTTGTTTTGTTATTTTTTTGTGGTATTTTCTTGTGTGTAAATTCAGTGTTTGTGCTGCTGTTGGAACTTCCATTTACTGAGGGTTCAAAGGGTCAATACTGTTCTGTCCAGTCTAGTCTTGTCTCATATGGTCTTTTCTAATCTAATCTAATCTAATCTAATCTAATCTAATCTAATCTAATCTAATCTAATCTAGTCTAGTCTCCAGTGTATTCTGTCTGTGTTTGGTCATGTGACCTGCTGACAGCTGTCTGAACTCCTGCTCTGGTTTGAACTCACATAGTTCACAGTCTGATCCTGGTTGGACGTTGATCAGCTGATCCTGTTCGTGAGTGTCAGAATGTGATGGGGAGGTGAGGGTCTGAGGGCTGGAGGGTCTGAGATGAGGTGGATCAGTGAGAGCAGCTGCACATGGACATGAACCCCCCCCACCCCCACCCCCCCCCACAGGCTGTGCTCACCTAGTCCTCCGGCTGCTTTGACTTCTGGTGACTGTCGAGAACACGAGGGGAAGAGTCGGTGGGAGGGGCCACCTTTGGACGTCTGAGAGGGGGAGGTCTCAGAGAGGACCTGCAGGGGGAGACGGGGGGGGGGGGGGGTTATATGCGGAGGAAAAACCCGTCACAGAACAGGAGGGTATAGACTATCCATGAATGAACAACCAGTCTGTTTACATGAGCAGAAAAATCTGATAACTGTCACATACATGTCATAATCAGATCTGACATCTTTACATAAACTTCAGAAATGCGATAATCGTAAACCCTGGTTTAGATGCTCCAGTTCATTATCGGATTTCCTTCAGAGTTCATATGTACGTTTGACTGTGTAACTTCAGTTTTCTGTGATTTTTATAGTTTTTCTGCATGTTCAGACGTAAAAGGACTAAATAAATCCGATGAACCTTTACACATGCAGAAGACACGGGAGGACTGGGGACCAATTCAGGTGTGGTAATCTCATTGATTATAATCAGATTACTGCTGTTATCTGATCAAACCGATCAGATTAGACTGTCTACATCAGGGGTGTCAAACATACAGTCTGTGGGCCAAACCCGGCCCACCAAAGGGTCCAAGGTTCACCATGGGAAGAATGTGGAATACAGAAATGACACAGAAGATATGAACATTTGAGTTCAGGTTCTACATTCGGACCCCTATGATCTGAAGTGGGTCAGAACCAGGAAAAAACTGAAATGACATGATGACAATGTTTACATTTATAAACTATTACAAAAAAGGTGAATAACCGGAGCAAATACGAACAACATGAAAAGTGTAATTGTACCAATATTCTATTTATTTTATGGTTGTTCATGTTATTCAGTTTTTTACAGGACAGTTTATAGATGCAAACATTTTCATAATGTAATTTCACTTTTCTTTGTGGTGGCCCAGAGGTGCAACAGCCCAAAAAAATAATCCACTATAAGAAAAAAAAACAGAACAATGGATCATTTTTTGGGCTGTTGCACCTTTGGGCCACCATACATCTTACTCTAAAACATAGAAAAAAGTTTGGAGTTGACATTATTTAAAGGTTATTATAACTAGGGCTGTGTATCGGCAAGAATCTGGTGATACGATACAAATCACAATACTAGGATCACGATACAATATATCACGATATATCATGATACTGTTAAAAAGGCAATTTTTTGTTTGTTTCTTTTTTCAAATATTATTTTCTTGAAGAATTGAATTACACCAGAAATCTGCACAAATACTAAACACATTTTTATTTGATCCCAACAGGATCTAATGTTCTATCACCAAATGTTCAAACTGTGTTCAAACTGAAATTCAGTTTTCCAGACATTCCAGTTTCAGATCCTGTTCAAAGGTTCAGATTCTATTAGTTCACAACTAACATCAGAACAGGATTTGAGTTCAATCCAACAAAGGAAATAACATTAGTTAATAAAAGAGTGTGAAATAATAAAAGAAAAACAAAAATGAACCTGTTCCATATCTGCGTTTGAATAAATACCTAAAAATATCGATACTGTACTTTCTAATATTGATACAGAATTGTGAAATGAAATATTGCAATATATTGCAGAACCCATATTTTCTTACAGCCCAAATTCTAACTGGTCTGATCCAGTTCAGATCAAACTGGGACCATGTGGCCCCTGAACTAAACTGGTTCACATGATCCCCCAAACCATCTGAAAAGTGCAGAACTCATGATGGGAGTTTTAGTGTGAATGTGAAGAGGCTCAGTGTGCAGTCTGAAAACCAAACCTGATCTGTATCTGATATGAGACGACTATATGTGGATGTGTGGGGGCAACACACCTCCATGGAGCCGGTCTTGCGGTTGCGGATCATGGGAGACCTTCTCTGAATGTTGATGGGTTCAGAGACAGGGATGGCCTGGTCCGGCTGGTCCTGGGTCAGGTCCTCCAGACTGCCCTGGTTGGGCTTTTTGTCCTTATTCTGATTGGTCAGAGAAACAGGGAGGAGGTGATCGATGTTTGATCAGGTCATGTGCTGTGGTTTAAAAACCACAGGCAGAAACCTCATGTGTAAACAGCATCTGAACTTTAGATTCAGACCTTCACCGGTTTCTCTTTAACCTTTGACCTTCTTACCTCTGATGAAGCTGGACGGAAACCGAAGCCCAGAGGGACGTTGTCCTCGTCGTCACATCCTTTGACTCCTGGACTGAAGTGAAGCTCTACGTGGAAACGCTCCTCTGACGACGGGTCCTGTCCAAAACATGGATGAAGTTCATATTTGAACATCTACCACTGCACACAGATCCACTGAGGACACCATACTAATAAAAACCAATAATAATACTGTTTTTTATTATTTTTATTACATTCTCTTTGTTCTAATATAGAACAAGAACAGGATACATTTATGTAAAAGCTCAAATTAGTTTATTTATTTCAGTCATAAAATAAAATCTCCTGGTGCATGTCGGTAAACCGACCGCATCATGAATGAAAAGGAGCAGAAAGAAGGATAGTCGTATATGTTCTGTCTCTACAGTAGTAATTCCAAACAGAACTGTAAAACTAACCCCTTAATACAACATCCTCCAGACCCGCTGAACTGACCCACATCCTCCAAACTCACTTTATTGTTGTCCTCGTACAACATGATAACAATCTGCGTCATGTAGTTGAGTTCAGTCACAGCGCTCAGATAATCCATGGCTTGTTTCCACTGCTGGTCCTTCTCCTCCTGAACACACAAACACTCATAAACACACACACACACACACACACTTTTCCATGGAAGTAAAGGTCATTTCTAAACTGCTGTGGTCATCCAGGGTCACATTTACCTGATTTTCTGACTAAATCCACCACATGGACAGTCTGCGTAGAACAGGTTCAGTCCAAACTAATACTGTTAAACTAAGAGTTAAACCAAATGTTGGAGAAATGTTCGTCAGAAGTCTGGACCTTATATGCGCAAATGTCAGAGACCTGGGTGTATCATTTCATGTCTTTCTGGTGTTAATATAAAACATAATTAATATAAACAGATTAGTGTGTGTGTGTGTGTGTGTGTGATGTAACGAGCGTACGTCCAACAGGCCACCGTAGCGAAACATGCTGAGCAGCGAATGGACGTGGCTCTCACTGGTGAAGTAAAGTCGCGTTCGGACGTGACGGCCCGGAGACATCACACCTCGAGAGTACCTGAGGGGGACAGTAAGTGACATCATCAGCTGAGCCTGAGTCAGGAAGCCCCGCCCTCACCCTCCTTATCTATTTGCTCACAGCGGATGCAGTTTGTTGACGGCCTCGTCCTCGTGGGTCCTCTGCAGGTCCAGCTGAATCTTCTTCATCAGAGGGACGCAGTAGGCCTGAGCGATGTCCAGCTTCTCCACCTTAGAGATACCGTACTCCTGAAAGAAAGATGCAATTAAGCCACGGCGTTCACCGGAAATTAAGACACTTTACCAACACCGTATGCCTGAAAGGAGACAGGATACTTTACTGATGTTTGTACAATTTGTTGCTTCTTTCATGTCGTTTTTGTCACGTTACACAACCACACAAATCATGTAAAACTAGAAAAGCACTCGGAGAGCGCAGACCTCCACCAAGGCAGATCACCCCCCCCCCAACCCCAACCAGCACCAAAATATAATCATTTGTTCCTTGTGCCTGTATCAACATTTCCTGAAAATTTCATCCAAATCCATCCATAACTTTTTGATTTACCTTGCTAACAGACAGACAAACCCCGATGAAAACATTACCTCTGCCGTTACACTTGGTGGAGGCAATAATACAAAAAAGAAGAGTTAAAGCCATTAATCAACTGACTGTTCTGCTGTTAAACATTGGTTCCACTGTTGTGTTTCACACGGACGCTTATTGTGATGCACGACGCCAAGATCAACACAAACAACCGAAGAGACGAGGACAAAAAGACAGAAAATGTCGATATCAGAGGCAATTTCTCATAGACTACAAGGGAAGCTCAGCTTCCCCTAAAATGACTCAAATGAAATGCTCAAATCTGTTCAGTTGTTTTCATTTCATTGACTCCAAATGTGTTGGAACACGTTCATCTCTCAGACCAGTTGGTTCAGAATCAGTTTGATCCCAGATCAGTGGACTGGATGTTGTTCACTTCTCCTCCATTCCCGTGTCTGTGTTTTCTCCTCCATCTCTGCTCAGTGCATTTGTCGTAGACGCTCAGCGTCCATGCACTTCAATGGGACTGAGTGGAACTGCTGGAAACTGACTCTAAACTGGACGCTAATTGGATAAATGACACCATGTTGTCCCGCCCCCGGACGCTTGGCATCTCTGGGGGTGAATGGAGCTGTGGGCGGAGCTCGGCCGGGACGGACACTGAGCTTCCACGTGCTGATTGGAGGATGGGTCCAAAAGCTGAATCCCGTTTGATTGACAGCTGTTTTCAGATCTGCTCCTTCACTGACACAGTTCAGTTTAATACCGTCACACATTCTGCTGCGAAATCCAGAGAGAAACCACTACCAAATCACTTGTTCATTTCTTGCACTGTAAATAAAACACACTCATTGGACTTCCATGGTTCAATTTAACATAATTTCAACATTTTCTTCTTTCAGTTCCATAATTTAATCATTTCTTGTTCGAGTTTAATATTGTTTTGTAGATAGTTAAATCAATCGAACTGTCGCCTAGGTCAAAGTGAACTAGCTATCTCACTGACCATTTTCTTAAAAAGGAACGGAGGGCTGAATTTATGTTTAAATAACTTGACAATTTTTTTGATGTAAGTGACAATGACCTTCCCCTGTCTGAAAGACGAGCAGCCGCCACTGGTCTATCTGTTGACTTTTTTCCATTGGATCCATCACTTCCTCCTTTAATCTTTGAATCTTTAACACAAACCTTCTAAATCTGAGTGTGTGTTTGTGTCAGTTGGTAGAAGTTCATTATTTGGATCCAATGTGTTTCAGACTGACCTGACAGATTGTTTGTAGATGTCACTGGACTGGTCTGTTGTTGTTTATATAAGTAAGTAAGTAAGTAAATTTTATTTTAAAGATTACCATATCTACAGATATTTTTATATATACTTTTATACTGTTGTTATTGTTATTTCTATATAAACATTTTTTCTATTTTCCCTTTTATACTTTTTGTAGTTGCCGCTTCAGTTGGTTCAGGGATAAAGCACAAATTCTTTTCAGACTTGTCTGCTTCACATTTGTACTATTTTTTTCCACCCATTCAAATAATCATTTAATCAAATATAAAAAAAAGTCAATTTCAAAAATGTTTGATAGCTAAAAGTCTACATATTGCAAAGACAAATTACATTAAAATTATATACATAGGTGTGATGCATATGAAATGTCTGTTTGTGTGTCAGGATTTTTATTTAAGGCCAATAGAACAGAAGGAGAGAAAAGCATGTATTTCTATGAGAAAGTATTTTCAGCTGTAATAATCAGATAAACATTAAATACAGGGGGGATCAGTTTAGATTTCTGAGCTGGACTTTGTCTTCAGATTGGAGGAAAAGCCGACTGTCATGCACAGGCCTGTTCTGCAGATGCACTGATGAACCCAGGGCTCTCAAACTCACGTTCTTTCAGGTTCCACATTCAGGACGACTTGATCTGCAGTGGACCGAACCAGTCAAATAAGAACAGAATAACCTGTAAATAATGACAACTGACAATTTTTGACTTTGTTTTAGTGCAAAAAAACCTCCATTAAATTATGAGAATACTTACTTTTATAAACTATCTAAACAAAAGATGTGAAAAACCTGAAAAAAATGAAATTTCTTAAGAAAAATAAGTCAATTAATTATTAATTAGTAAAATTGTGCTTAATTTTCTTTAGACATTTCAGGTTGTTCATATTTGTTCAGGTTATTCACATTTTATATTGTTAAAGGATAGTTTGTAAATGTAAATATTTTCATAATTTAATATTTTTTTGTACTAAAATTTGAAGTTTTCATTATTTATAGGCATAATGTTAGGTGTTTTTTTTGAGTGGTTTTTAGGTGTTTTCTGAGTAATTTTTAGGTGGTTTTAGGGTAATTTTTAGGTGAATTTGGGTGATTTTTGAGTAGTAGCTTCTCATTAGTCCATGTGCATTCTGGATCAGATCTCCAAAGACACTAAACACTGAGGAACAGGAAGAAAAGAGTTCAAACTGGACTGAATTTAATACAGACATTTCAGGTTGGTCACATTTGTTCAGGTTAGTCACATTTTATTGGTACAGGAGAGTTTGGAAATGTAAATATTTTCATAATTTAATGTTATTTTTTGCACTAAAAGACAAACATTTGAAGTTGTCATTATTTATAGACATAAAGTAAGATTATTTTTTTCACATTAAACCGAGAAGAAAATCTGCAGTCATTCTTTTTTGTCCGTTCTTCTGCTGTTATTATTTGACTGTAGATCAGATTGGTCCACAGGAAAAATTACTGAGCATGTTTTCCAGAGTCAAATGTATTTTCCTAAAAAAGAATAAATTTTGTTCTATAATGAGTAAATTTGGCTCAAAATTGAGTTTGGAGAGCTCTACCCAAAGAGTAACTTTTATTCTTTTTAGAGAGGGACCAAATGTTATCTGAGTAAAATTTTCATCAATTTGAGTAAATTTTACTCAGGCAAATTTCCTGTGTCTGTATGTGGAACCTGAACTGAAATGAGTTCCACAGCCTTGACTGTGGAGTTTATACACTTTGTAAATTCATCCCATGGGTTGGATAGGACCCTTTGGTGGGACACATTTGGGCCCCAGGACGCATGTCTGACACCCCTGGATTAACAGGTGTATCTGAACCAGGTCCATAGAACATGTGAGGACATGTGATCGTGGCTGTTCGGACGTCAGACGTACCTGAGGAATGACGATGTCCGCCAGGGCTCGTGACAGTCGGAACAGCTCCAGCGTGTCCTCCAGACCCAGGGAGCTGTTGTGCTGGGTGTCGTACTTGATGCAGTCGTAGATGTCGGGGATCTTACTGATGTCGTAGCGGCCGCTCTTCATGCGGAAATCTCGCTCCAGTTTGGACCAGCGCTGCAGCATCAGCTCCAGTGTCTCACTGTGGTAGAGCTGCAGGTCTGAGCAGAACAACATCCAAGCCAGTCTGAGTTCATTCATTCATTCATTTTCTGAACCCACTTTATCCTCACTAGGGTCACGGGGGTCACTTGGAGCCTATCCCAGCTACATAGGGGTGAAGGCGGGGTTCACCCTGGACATGTGACCAGTTCATCTCAGGGCTGAACATATAGAGACAAACAATCACTGTCACATTCACACCTATGGGCAATTTAGATTAACCCATGAACCTATCAGAGCATGTGTTTGGATGGTGGGAGGAGCCAGAGTACCAGAGAGAACCCACGCAGACACGAGGAGAACATGCAAACTGCACACAGAAAGGTCCCACCCCCATGGACTGGTGTTGGAATCGAACCCAGGACCTTCTGTCTGAGAAGCACCAGGTCTATCCACTGCACCACTGTGTCACCCACGGTGCGTTACAATATCTAAAAACAGGACCCGTGTCCCTGTAGCGTCCTGTTCTGCTGCATCCGAACCAGCTGAATGTGTGAGGTGGTCAGGTTCTGTCTCTACGTTCCAGCAAAGTTATTATCGTTCAAGAAAACTAACGAAATGACAAAAACTAGAATTGTAAAAACATTTTCATTAACTGAAATAAATGCTCCTACTATATAATGCACATTCTGTGTCCCATCGATCGATGTTGCAGCACAGGAGGGTGTTTGTACGGGTTCTCCTCAGCCTTCACAGGCCCGATCGTCACCAAACTCACCAAATGAATACAAACATTCCCTGACTATCTACTAGGCACAATTTTATGTCCGTATTCAAATGTTGTGAGGTATGCTGGGTGATTTTAGCCTCTTTCTACTTTGAATTCTTCATCCCTGCCGCCACACTATATTTTCAGGAGTGGTTCTGCTGCCGTTCATGACATTTCTCCTGCTGGCAGACCATGCTACAATGTGAAGGCTGCAGTTCACTGCCGCTGGATGAATATAATCATGTTTGACAGGACAAACAAATACAAGCTCTTCCCTTCATGCCTCACATGTTGGCTCTAATTATTACCTGCACAATGCAGGAGTAAATGGTAGTTTACAAATGAACAGTGGTGGCAGACAACTTCTACTTATCATGCTAGCGTACAGTGGCACCACGGGTACAATGCCGCTAGTAAAAACTATAATTAAAAGAAAAAAAAAAACTATAACTAACTGAAACTGCATTGTGTGTTTACAAAAATAACCAAAATCTATAAAAATTATGGATATAAAACTCCCTTCGTTTTCATCTTTGTCAGTGTTGGATTGATATGAAATCGATTTATTTCATACTAGCAATTTTCTCTGCTGGCACCATATGATATTTAACGGTCCGTCACTTGTGTTCACTTGTGGTTTCCAGTCGTCTTCTGGTCCCCACTCTACCTGGAAACATGGAGACTAAAGCAGCAGAGTCCTGTCTGGGATTGATTTGAATATGACGACAGAGAAGAAGAGAAAAGAGACGACTAAACTAAAACTAAGCATTTAGAAAAAAACAAAACTAATAAAAACTAGCAAACCTGCTCTAAAAACTAATAAAAACTACTGAATTACAGAAAAAAAGAGTCAAAACTAAATAAAACTAAACTACTATGAAAAATCCAGAACCCTGTGTTCCAGTCCTGTGGTCTGGATGCACATCAGTCTAACTATAGAAGTGGGCGGGACTTTCACTGGTGGAGAATTCAACTAATTCAGTTAAAGTCCATATATGACTTCAATCAGTGATCAATAAGAACTAGACTGATATCTGGAACCACTGACATGTTCTAAACCAGGGGTGTCAAACTCATGTTCTTCCGGGGGCCACATTCAGCCCAATTTAATCTGCAGTGGGCCGGACCAGTTTAAATAACAGCATGACAGTCAATAAATAATGACAACTACAAATGGTTTTAGTGCAAAAAATAACATTCAATTATGCCAATATTTACATTTACAAACCACCTAAACAAAAAGGATGTGAAAAACCTGAAAAAAATGAAATTTGTAAAGAAATGTAAGTACAATTTTATCAATATTATACCTTGACTTATCATTTATAGGCTACATGTTCATTACAGATCAGATCTACAAAGACACAAAACATTTAGTAACAGGCAGAATATTGTTAAAATCGCACTTCATTTTCTTTAGACATTTCAGGTTGTTCATATTTTTTCAGGTTATTCATATTTTATTGTTACAGGATAGTTTGTAAATGTAAATATTTTCATAATTTAATGTTATTTTTTTGCACTAAAACAAAGACAAAAATTTGAAGTTGTCATTATTTATAGACATAGTGTAATTTTTTTTTTTCTTACATCAATTGAGAAGAAAATCTGGAGTCATTCTTTTTTGTAGGTTATTCTGCTGTTATTATTATTAAGTAATAGTTTCTCAATGTAAATATTTTCATAATTTAATGTTTTTTGCACTAAATCAAAGAGAAAAAATTGGTGTTGTCATTATTTTTAGGTTATTATGATATTATTTTTGATTTGATGCCCTAACTTGCACTTTGCCAATTCATCCCGCGGGCCAGATTGGAAACTTTGGAGGGCCGGTTTTGGACCCCGGGAAACATGTTTGACACCTGTGTTATAAAGCATCAAAATATGGACCATTGAAATAAAGGCACATTTTTAACATTTAAAAAAATTAATCAAAAATTCAATAATCTCTCAAAATGTATGGATCTCTATCAGGATACTCACTTAATGTGCATAAAACGCAGGCCCTTTTATTTAATTTTATCCCCACTCCAGATTTAATTGAAAAATATAAATTTAACTGGAACTCATCCCTTATTCAGTATTTAAGTGTGTCCTTGCCAAGGGACTTGACCTCTCTCTTTGCTACAAATTATGAAAAAATTAGTAAAAAAATATACAAGGATTTGGAAAGATGGGCTTTGCTTCCCCTAGACATCGGTGATAGAATAAGGTCAATTAAAATGGTAATCCTTCCTAAATTATTATATTTATTCATGGCTTTACCAGTAGAGGTTCCACTGAAACAATTCAGAGACAAGCATATTTCTAGATTTGTTTGGGGAACAAAAAGACCACGGATAAAGCTCTCTGTCTTACAGCTGCCAAGGGACAGGGGAGGCATGGCCTTACCTTGCCTTAAACATTATTACATCGCAGCTCAAGTAAGATCACTAGTACTTTGGTGTAGTGAGTCCTATACGGCCAAATGGAAAGGCATGGAGTTTTCCTCCACTGAAGTTCTGTTACCTTCAGTTCTTGGCTGTCTGGACTGCGCTAGAGCAGCCCTACAGTTGGACAATTTATGTGTATGTAACTCAATTAAAGTTTGGTTACAAGTGGTCAAGACATTTGGACTTCATAAACAAATTCAGATCCTAAACTGGCCTGTGAGTGACCCGCACCTCTAACCTGCACTACATGACTACAGATTTAGACCGTGGTCTAAACATGGTCTAACTGCTTTCTGTAGGATACTTTCAAAAGGACAGACGGACAGCTTTCAAAATCTTTCTCTCAAATTTGGACTTGGTAAACATGATTTTTTCAGATATCTCCAGCTCTGTCATTACTTTGTAAAGGAAATACAACGTTCTATGACACAGACTCCCTCTCATCTAATTCAAATACTGGTAGAAGCCTATAAAGGTTCCAGTAACAAAAACATCACTGGTAAAATTTATACAGCTTTGAATTCAAAAGACAATGAGATATATTTTCACACAAAAAAACAGTGGGAGAGGGACCTGCGAGAGGAAATACCAAATGAGATCTGGTCAGAGGGGTGGAAATCTCAAAACTGTACTACAAACTCACTATCATGGAGGGGTTTTTGTTGGAAATGTCTGGTCCGTTTCTTTATTACACCTGCACGAAAATCACATTCTTCTGGAGTTCATTTTTCTGCTGGAGGGAGTGTGGTCCACTGGAGGCAGATCAAGTACATGTATTCTGGTCCTGTCCTGGTGTTGGAGGCTTTTGGGGAGAGATGATTAAGTTGATGTATTCAGTTTTTGGTGTTCATTTGATATGTCACTGGCTACTTTGTTTTTTAGCATTCCCCCAGAGGAATTACAGGAAAGTGACATATATTTATTTAGAATACTGCTTGCCGCAGGCAAAAAAGCCATCACCAAATACTGGCTTAAAAAGGACCCTCCCTCAATTTCCTTGGGGATAAAAATTGTCAACCAAATCCATTTAATGGAAATGATGACATACAAACTCCGCCTACAACAACATAAGGGTGTAAAGTACTGGAAAAAATGGGACTCTTTCATTCAATCTGTGGACAGTAAACAGTCTGTAAATGTGTGAATGTACCTGTGACCTGTGACTGTGTTTCTCTTTGTTTTGTATTTTATATTAAAACAATAAAAAATAAAGTACAAAAAAAAAAAATTCAATAATCTAAATTTTTCAAAACTGTGAACAAACTTTGGAGACATTATCCCAAGAAACATGCTAAAACAGTTTGAAATGAACCTGACCAGTAGTTTCGTCAGAGAAGATGTTTGAAGAAATTGCTAACGAAGACAATGACGACAAAGACTAAGACAAAAATTACGATACAGCGCCTTCGCAACAGCTCATAGCCCATCGGCCGGTGACGTAATAAAAACCTGTCCTGTATGCAGCTGACATCACAGACGATACAAAATAAAAACCGTATAAAAGACAGAAATAATGTCCAAGACCAAACGAGATGAAAAAGCTGAGACTGATCACATGACCCATGGTGTCAGATTACCTGCAGACTTGGGATCCTCCAGCCTCCGTCGGATCTGGGAAGTCAGGCTCTGGATCAGGGCGTAGACCTTATCGCAGGTCTGGACCGGGTTCTCGATCACCTTCATGGAGTTGACCAGAGACGGACTACCGGTCGGAGCCAGCTGAGACAAACACACAGATGTGGTTTAGAAGTCCTCAAGTCAAAGATGGAAGAGTCACATATTCAACTAAAATACAAAGAAACAACAGGAAGAGCGAAGAAGGAATGAATCTGAACCAGGGCTGTCAAACCCATTTGAGTTCAGTTCCACATTCAGCTAAATTAGATCTGCAGTGGGCCCAACCAGTCAAATAATAACAGAATAATATAGAACGAATGTCAACTCCAAACTTGTCTCTGCATTTAAGAGCGAAAAAAGTAAATTCACATTATGAAAGGTTTACATCTACAAAACTATCCTTTTAAAACAATGTGAGTAACATGAACAAACTGGAAAAATAAGTGTAATTTTAGCATATTCTGCCTCAGTTTATTATTTACACATTTAAAATACACAAAAATACACAAAACATTTAATACAGGCAGAATCTTGTTAAATTCTACTTACTTCTCTTGAGACATTCCGGATGTTCATATTTGTTCAGGTTATTCAGAATTTTGTGAAATTATACTTCGTTTTAGTGTTAATACATGAAAATAATTATAAATTTAGCTTGAATTAAGGAAAAAATCTTGAATTTAGCCAAAAAAAATCCTCAATTAAGCCAAAAAAATCTTCAGTTAAAAAAATCTTGAAGCCAAAACCTTTATGAGTTTGTTTCAGCTTGGTCCTGTGGACTCTCCATGTTTCTAACCGTCCCATTTACCTTCTGATAGTCGTCCTGAGCGAAGTCCTGGTCCTTCTGCATGATCTCGTGCAGCCGAGCCTTCACCTTCTGCTGGCAGTCGGTCAGAGAGTCGCTGTCGCTGTCCAACAGGCCGTTCATGTTGGCGCTCTTCACCATCTGGACCAGGATGGGGGTCAGCTCCCCTTCCAGAGCCAGGAGACCCTGAACGGACCCACATCCAACACAAAGGCATCACACAAGTCTACGTTACAGATCTACACCTGAACCAGGGGGCTGAGGACAGACCCAAGTGGAACACCATGACAATTAGAAAGGAGAAATAATAGTTCAGGCCTGGGTTTCATCCAACCTTCATTAGCTTTGGCAAAACAGTATCTGAAAAACTCAAACTCACACTAAAACTAAAGAAAACCTAAACTAATGCCGCGTTTCCACTACGTGGAACCGGCTCGACTTGGCTCGGCTTATTCGACTCTGGTACCAGGTCCTATTCCTGAGACCGTTTCCATTCCAGGATACTACAGACTTTACAGTACCTGTCGTCATAGCGATGCGGCGCGTTCCTACCGTGTCGTCTGCTCAGAGTTGCTGATAAACTCGCTCGTTTCATGTTGTCTCGTCAAACTCATGCTGAATTTTTCCGTCTGAACCTCCTGGACAAACCCTGGTGTAGTTTTACAGACTGTCATCATGTGGATTCACCTACCGACAGATTTACTAAAAACTTCTGCATCTGTTTTTGTAAAAGACAACTCTGACCAATCAGTGGTCTGCAGTGTTTACACAGTGTCACCTTTTAGTATCTGGTCCCCAGTCCTGGAACCTCGCCGGAGGTGAGACCAAAAAACTAGTCCCAGGTACCAGATTCCAGGTCCTTTTTCGTAATGGAACGCAAAAGGCCGAGTCGAGCCGAGCCGAGTCGAGTTGAGCCGATACCACGTAGTGGAAACGTGGCATAAGACTTCTACCAATGATCAATAGGAACTACATTAATATCTGGAACCATTTACATGTTCTAAACCATCAACATATGGACTAGTAGAAGGAAGGGCAATTTTTAGAATTTCAAAAATTCATCAAAAATACAAAAATTAAAATTTCTCAAAACTGTTTACAAGCTTTATAGACATTGTCCTGATAAAACTACATATAAAATGTAAAATGATTCCAACCAGTAGTGTCGAAGAAGACAATTGTTAAAATCTAGATACTGGTGACCTTGAGTTTGACCCTTCAAGGTCAAAAGTCACGGACCCAAATGAAAGTCCATATCTGACTTCTAACAATGATCAGTAGGAACTAGACTGATGTCTGTAACCATCAAAGTATGGACCATTAGAAGGAAAGGAACATTTTAGTAATTCAAAAATTTGTCAAAAATTAAAAATCTAAATTTCTCAAAAATGTGAACAACTTTGTAGACATTGTCCCAAGAAAGATAAAAAAAACAGTTTGACATGAATCTGATCAGTAGTTTTGTCTGAGAACGTGTTTAAAGAAATTGCTAACGAAGATGACGAAGACTACGACAAAAATGACGACAGACAGCGCCTTTACAACAGCTCATGACCCATCGGCCGGTGACGTAATAAAAGCCTGTCCTGTGTGCAGCTGACATCAAAGACGATACAAAACGAAATTGCTAATGAAGACAAAGACGCCGCTGGACTCCGCCTTCACAGTAACTCACGACTAGGGATGTAACGATATGAAAATTTCATATCACGGTTATTGTGATTAAAATGATCACAGTTATCATTATTATCGCGGTATTATTGAAATTGTGCTCAAAATGTTCAAAAAGTACTAATACACACTGAAAAAATTTAAACAAGTTGTATTTTGAAAAAAAACAAATAAAATAATGGTACAACAAACATTCAAATATTAACCCTTAGTGGTCTGAGTCTATTTTGTCCGTTTTCAGTCCTTTTGATTTTGCCTTTATATACTATAGAAACAAATGTTTACTATACCCATGTTTGGATCTGTTTTTTCAGCACAACTTCATTTATATCATCTGTCTGTTATTTTTTTTCACTTTAACCTACTATAAAAACACAAAAGGACAGAAAACACACAAAAAAATATAGAAAATCTGATTTGAAAAATGAATATAATTTATTGCATAAATAACACACAAATGCTTAACGAACCTTTTCACAGACTTTTAAAAGTGAATATTGGTTCCAAATATTAGGTATAGAAAATTAAAATTGTAATAAATTAAACTATACTCAAATATTTGACATAAAAGCAGATCTTTACATAGGCGTTTTTTCCTCTAGAAGTGCGATAATCAAACACGGTTATCATGAGAATTAGAATTTAAACGGTAATACTAACCGTCTGCAATTTTACCGCGGTTTATCGTTATACTGGTAATCGTTACATCCCTACTCGTAACCCATCGGCCGGTGAGATAAAAAAGCAACTAAAGCTGAACGTTATCACAACTCCAAACTAAAGTATTCAGTCTGCTTTCCAGCAGAAGTCACCTTAGCGAAAGCGGCGGCCGTCATCTGCACTCGGCCTTCGTCTGAGGCGTAGATTTTCAGGTCGTGGCGGTACGTGCTGTGAAGTCGCAGAAGACCGCAGCCCGGAAACCCAGCGTAGTCACCTGATGAGGGAAAACACACAGAGACACAACTGTTAGCAAAGAAAAGAAGCAGATCAGATTCAGGAAAAGTCCGAGTGGAGGAAAAGGAAACATGAACACGGCTTTGATTTGGACCCAGAAGGACCAGGGATTTAAACGGAGGTGTGACGTCACTTTCACTTCAAATGACTCAACGTGTGTTTAAAAACCAAAATGAAGTGAAAGTGAAGTGAAAAGTCAATTTAGTCGACGGTGATCACATCCTTCAGATTGTCTTTTTCTGCACAGACGTTACATGCTCAAAAAAAAAAAAAACAAAACAGATTGGTGGAGATGCAAAGGAACGCCTCACATCAAATCACACTGATGCTTCATGCATTTAACGGCCTGGAGCTGTGAAACCATGACAGGGTTATGAGGGTCAAACTCCTGTACGGGCCACGGCTATTATAGGGCATGAAAAAAACAAAAAAAACAAAAAAAACCTTACCTGAGATAAAAAATAACAATAAAAATCACAAGTCAACTCAGTCCAAACTACGATGGCGTATTAGGGCCACATAAGAAAATAAAAACGCTTGTCACTATGAGAATAAAGTCATTATTTAATGAGAATAAAGTCATACTTGTATAAGATTAAAGTCGTAGTATTTTGAAAATTCGACAGAACTTCAGGTTTTTACAGTGAAGGAAAAAAGTGAAGCAGATCCTTTCCTTCTGTTGGACTCAGACTCACAGTAGAATCCTCACAGTTTGTTCAGAAACACAAACCCTGTGTTTAGTTCTGCTGTTTCCACTGAAAGTCCTACAGACGAACACTTCTGCAGTTTCTCCTCCACAAAAGAGGAAATTTGCTACAAATCAGTTCAGTTCTTACAACAAACCCAAATGAGTGCAAACTCATTTCACAGTCCTAACGCTAATGTGTTGATGGAGGACAGACTCAGTATTTGGTCTTTGTGTCTAAACCACAAATGAAAGGAGAACTGAACTAAATGTTCACAGTTCTGCAGTACTCGATGAGTGGGTACGACTTTATTCTCATTAATTAATGACTTTATTCTCGAAATATAACGACTTTATTCTCATTAAATAAGGAGTTCTTTATTCTACGACTTCATTCTCATTGAATAATTACTTTATTCTCGAAATATAACGACTTAATTCTTGGTAAATAATGAGTTTTTTCAAACTACGACTTAATTCTCATTAAATAATGACTTTATTCTCGTTAATTAGCGACTTTATTCTCGTAGTGACAAGCGTTATATTTCCTTATGTGGACCTAATACGCTGTCGTACAAAACTACTTGACTCATGTAAATAAAACTCCAGTAAAGACCAGACTCCAGTCAAACTGGTCAGTTGATGGAAATAAAACTACTGATGCGTTTGTTAAACTGACTCAAAAGGGCGTTCTCAATACACGTTCTTGTCTGTTCTCGCGATCGCATGAAAGGTCATCAGTCGCAGCCCGAGCACTGTTCCATGTTAAAAGTTTGCGCAAACCAACATCGGATAAAATTCGCAGATGCTGTTCTTGTCTCCTAGCTCCGGACCAATGCACTGGGTTTGTGACTGGTGTAGACTGTTGCTGCAAATATCCCCAGGATGCATTTGGTGCTAATGTCAAAGACAATGGCAGCATCTGTGAAAACTTACCTCAGAAATGTTTTATTGAGTCGATGAGCGTCATGAGATCATATGATAGGATGTCGGAACATGCGTGAGAAGCAGAATTGCGAGAAAATACACCTTTATTATCATGATATTAGATTCAATGAAATCTGTTTGTAAAGTTTTGAAGAACGTACAAAATATTTAATCACCTTCTGAACTGCTTTATCATCAAGATCAGGGTTCTCAAACTCATATTCTTTCAGGTTCCACATTCAGCCTGATCTGATCTGCAGTGGACCGGACCAGTAAAATAAGAACAGAATAACCTAGAAATAATGACAACTCCAAATTTTTGTCTTTGTTTTAGTGCAAAAAAACCCATTAAATTATGAAAATACTTACTTTATAAACTATCCAAACAAAAAAGATGTGAATAACCTGAAAAAACTGACATTTCTTCAGAAAAATCAGTGTAATTTTCTCAGTCTTCTTCCTCCACTTCTCATTAGTCCATTGTGCATTCTGGATCAGATCTCCAAAGCCACTAAACACTGAGGAACAGGAAGAAAAGAGTTCAAACTGGACTGAATTTAATACAGATATTTCAGGTTGGACACATTTGTTCAGGTTAGTCACATTTTATTGGTACAGGAGAGTTTGGAAATGGAAAGAGTTTCATAATTTAATGTTATTTTTGCACCAAAACAAAGACAAATATTTGAAGTTGTCATTATTTATAGACATAATGTAATATTTTTTTTACATCAAACCCAGTAGTAAATCTGCAGTCCTTCTTCTGTGTGGGTTCTTCTGCTGTTCTTATTGGACTGTAGATCAGATTGGTCTGGATGTGGAACCCACACTAACATGAGTTCCACAGCCTGGACTGTGGAATTTATACACTTTGTAAATTCATCCCAGGGGCTGAATTGGAACCTTTGGTGGGATGCATTTGGCCCCCGGGACGCATGTTTGAGACCCCACGGAGGAAAGTTTGCAACTGTTCCACTAACAGACAGACTGGTGTTCTTAGGAAGTCGGTTATCTGGGACCGTTTTTACCTAGGCCGTACTCGTCGAACTCGATATTGAGAAACGCCAGTTGTGAAAGTCCAGACCGTTCGTGGTTCTAATAACTGTGGTCCAGGTGGATGAAAGGATGCAGATTAGTGTGAGCTGATGTGGTTAGCGTCCACCTCCTCAGACACTGTGGTTCTGGAGCGTTTTCAGCCGACAAACCCCAGCGACGGCACAAACAGCACAGCAATCTGAGCCCACAGTCAATCAGACCAATCATGATGAGACGAGGACAGATCAGAGCCGTTAGTGACAGATGAGGCAGACGAGGAGGAGGAGCTGGACTGGACTGTCTTACCAAAGTCTATAGGGGACTCAGAGCCTCGGGACCGGGGGCCACCGGCTCGTTTACAGCACAGGTAAGGGAGGGGGGGTGGGAGGGGGGGTCAACAGGTAGGAAGAGAAGAGCAGAGTTAATGACAAAGAGGAGGAACCACACACACACTGAGACCTGGACCTGGACCAGGACCTGAACACACAGACCTGGACCTGGACCAGAACCTAGACTAGGACCTGAACACACAGACCTGGACCTGGACCAGAACCTAGACCTGGACCTGGACAAGAACCTAGACCTGGACCTGGACACACAGACACACTGACACCTGGACCAGGACCTGAACACACAGACCTGGACCTGGACCAGAACCTAGACTAGGACCTGAACACACAGACCTGGACCTGGACCAGAACCTAGACCTGGACCTGGACACACAGACACACTGACACCTGGACCTGGACCAGGACCTGAACACACAGACCTGGACCTGGACCAGAACCTAGACCAGGACCTGAACACACAGACCAGGGGCCTCATGTACAAAGGTTGCATACGCACAAAAACCTGGCGTACGCCCTTTTCCACGCTCACGTTCAGATGTATAAAGACTGAAATGACCGTGGAAATGTGCAGTGCTCCACGTCAACTCCACAGCTGGAGTACGCACGTTTCTACTGCTTTGGGAACCACTGGAGACACTTTGAGGAGATCCTGGGAAACTGTTAATAATGTGAAAAAGGTCATTCCTCCGATTGTTGTGCACATCAGAGATACACAGAAGAACAGTGAACACACAGACAGGTCATCCTACTGTTAGAGCAGCGCATCCACCACCAGAACCAGAACCAACCAGAACCAGAACCAACCAGATCAACCCTGGACCCATCAATACCAATCCTGCCATCCAAATAGGATGTGATTTCAGCCACATGAAGACACAAGGACACAGAATTCACTTGTTGATAAATGCATTTAATGTAACACTAATGTCTATGGGAACATTTATTATTCGGTCCAGGCACTCGATGTCCTCTGGTGACTCAGGTGAACACAGGTGAGGACACGGCTGAGGACGGACAACAGCAGCTGTTGGATCGGAGAAATCCCACAGTCTGTGACAGGCTGGGACTGCGTCTGACCGTCTTCTGTCTCATTGTCTTTTGGGAAATAATAAATGGAGTAATTAACAGGAGTCAAAGTCTATGATTTCCTCTTTGATCTCCTGACATGATCACACATGAACCTTTATCTTGTTTGTCTGTGATCAGACTGTTGGATGACCCACAGAATGAACTAATGTGTGACTGACACTAATACTAAATCTATATTTATTTTGGGGCTGATCCCAGTCAGTCCTGTGACACCACTGTCTCTCACATTAGCGGTCACTCTCTGCTCAAACGGTCTGAGTTCGTCTCTTTTCTTCTTCCGTCTGTTTCGTCCTCCGCTTCGCGTCCACCTTGACGTCATGTGATCATGCAGAGAGAAGAATCCCAGAGGAATCCCACCTGCAGACCCTGTTTATGCTCATTTGCATATTTAAATATGAGCATGGAGAGGAGGAGTCAGGTACTCCAACATATTCAGTCAATTCCACGCTGACTGGGATGAATAAAGGAAGTGTGCTTGGATTCAGGCGTACGCACAGTTTTATTCATCTGGATTTTTTTGTGCGTACGGACTTTTCTGGATTTAAGCGTACGCCAGGTTTACGGATGAAATCCAGGCAAGTCTTTATACATGAGGCCCCAGAACAGTCACTCAGCTGATGACGTAAGGGTTTGTTTTCTTCGGACTTCCGTGTTTGTTGGATAATAAACATAAACATAATTCCTTCCACACCCCCACCTACTGTTTCGACCCTGTAACATCCACTCGGACTTGGGCCGCGGTGTGTACTTGTGAACACAACATCTGCAGGAAAGTTGTGAAAGTATTCAGGTATGGTACGGACTCGGCTCGCAGTGTGAAAACGGCCTTAATGACAGAGGAAGAACCGGATGGAGTCCAACTGTCCACCTGCAGATACTGAGACCTGGACCTGGACCTAGACACAGACCTGGACACAAGGACCTGAATAAAAACCTGACTGCAGACCTGAACACAGAGACCTGAACAACATAGACCTGAACGCAAAGACCCAAATACAGACCTGAACATGGACCAGAACATAGACCTGAACACAGAGACCTGAATATGGGCCTGTATGAAGACCTGATTATAGACCTGAACAAAGAGTCTTGAATAAAGATCTGAACAGAAAGACCTAAACAGAGACCTGGTTTGAAAATTGGAGCCCAGACCTGAATGCAGAGCAGGCCCCTGGTCTAAAGTCTCATGATGGATTCAGGATCTGTGATCTGAACCACCTCTTCATCAGGGTTTGGTCTAAGTTTTCTCTGTGGTCTGAGGATGGTTTAGGTGATGAGACAGGTGTCCAACAGAGTTTTATAAGGAATCCAAGATGTTTTACACCACTTATAAAATAATTATTCTATAATAATAATTCTAATAATGGGGAGGTATGTCTAAAGTTTCTTTTCCACTGTTGGTTTAGACCGTATCATGTTAGAACTCCACCAACAAGATCATCGAGTGAACGCCTTCACTCTGAAGTCATCGTTCCATCATGTCTTCAGAAGCAACAAAACAATCAATTTATTTATAAAGCATCACAACCATAACAAAAGTTATCTCATGACACTTAACATTTAGAGCTGGTCTAAACTAGGGATGTAACGATTACCACTATAATGATGAACCGTGGTAAAATTTCCGACAGTTAGTATTACCGTTTAAATTCTGATGATCATGATAACCGTGTTCGATTACCACACTTTGAAAACTCACGGTACTGTTCATTTCCTGGAGAAGCAGCATCATTCCAGGGCGCGTGTGCGTAGTTTGCAGTGTCTGGCCTCTGAAAACATTGTGGAAGGTACGTGGAGCTCCGCAGATTCAAAGATAGTGGGCTTCCCACACGGACCTGGTCTGTCCGAGCGAGCACAAGGACCCGGTCCATCCAGTATTGTATTTTTCAAAATACAACTTGGTAAAAGTATTTCAGTGTGTGTATTAGTACTTTTGAACATTTTGAGCACAATTTTCAACAATACCGCAATAATATTGACAACCGTGATAATTTGTCACAATAATCGTGATATGATATTTTTATATGGTTACATCCCTAGTCTAAACCAGACTCTTAAACCCAACAGAATCCTCCAGGAGTCAACACTAGATGACAGTGGTGAGGAAAGACTACCTTTTAACAGGCACAAAACCTGGAGCAGACCTTGGATGGTCGTCTGCCCTGACCACACGTTACACAGACTCTACTTCAATCATCCACATTCCAACACCAAACACCTGAGCGTCACAGGATTCAGGTTTAAGGCTGAGGTTAAAGGACACAGCATGTTCACACAAACACACATGAAATCTATGGAAAACTAAAAAGAATGATTTGACTTTGAGTCACAATTTATTCTTTTCAGTGTTAAAACCTGGAACATCAAGATAAAATGATGATTTATAAATACAGATCTGTATTAAATACATCATCACATGGTGAATATTAGAAGTGAAGAATAAGCCCCAAGTCATAAAAAGATACCTCAACAAAAGCACAGTCAAGAATAACAAGACAACCTCTGAACAAGTCCAATGTCAAGAGCAAATTTTATGACAAAACACAGTCCAATGTCACAAGCAGGTCCCAAGTCAAGAACAAATGTCAAGAAAAGAACAAGAAGCACAGAGTCAAGAACGATCCCCAAGTCAAGACGTCAAGAAAATAACCTCTACGTTAAAGCTGCAGTATGTAGGATTGTGGCCAAAACTGGTACTGCAATTACATTCAAAATACTGTAGAACGTGGTATCCTCTCCTCCTCCCCCCAGGCTAGGGTTGCCAGATCCCGCATGAGCATCCACTACTAGCGTTTCCTCTAATCCTTGCCACCACACCATAAATTTCATACAAAAAAATCATCACCAGACTTACTCTACATAAGTCTAATATATAACAGGCCAGAACAAACGTCCTGCACAGTCAAATGAAAATTTGCGAAGATTCAGGAGCTCTAACCCCCCCCACCACCACACCGAACCACGGACAACCGACACCCGACCCCCCCCACCACACACACACTTTCCGGACTACTGATCCCCCCCACACCACCGAACCACAGACGCCGAACTACCAACCGAACCCCCCACCGAACCACGGACACCGCCCCCCCCCCCCCCGTTCGGATTACACACCGCTAAATGAACAGGTCACTTCCACAGAAAACACTGAACTACAAGGAGCTACCATGGATAGAGACAAGTCCTACACCGGTACCTGGTCTGTTCACCAGTCCCGGACCGGCAGTCTCTTCACCGGGGCCAGGAGAAGAGACTGCTGCCCGGCCCCGGAAGAAGGGACCAGGTGAAGAGGCCGCGACCCCGGCTCTGAGTGGCTCTTACCGGTGGTCAGACTAAGGCAGGCCGGCGTCGGTCTTCAAATCCTTCTCCTCTTTCAGCCGTCTCCATGTTTCTGAATCATCTCCTATACATCTCCTTGTTTTATTTCTCACTTTGTCACGATGTATTTGGGAATAATAAGAGTCCTTTTAGGTTTAATAACGTCAGACATTTGTGATCAGAAATGTTCCAGCTGCAGCCCACGGGGATCTGGCAACCTGGAGCTGAAAGGCTTCTGACTCTGTGATTGGCAGACAGGTGATGGGCGGGGCATCAGACCAAAACACACAATGTCAACATAAACATCATTTCGGGCTGACACTGAGCTTTTCAACTGCACATATTCTGGCTGGACTACTACTGTCAGTGAGATCAGATTTGAAATGAACATGATTCCTTATGTCTGGTGACAGTCAAGGCAATTTTACAGTTACTTAGAACAGAATTCCTACATACTGCAGCTTTAAGAACAAGCACTTATGCTGTGTTTCCACAATGTGGTACCGGCTCAACTCAACTCGGCCTTTTTGCATTTCCATTACGAAAAAGGACCTGGAATCTGGTACCCGGTACCCGCTACTAGTTTCTTGGTATCACCTCCGCCGAGGTTCCAGAATTGGGGACCAGATACTAAAAGGTGATGTGTAAACACTGCAGACCACTGATTGGTCAGAGTTGTCTCTGTGACCCGCCCTTTTACAGAAAACAGATGTGGAAGTTTCTAGTAAATCTGTCAGTAGGTGAATCCACATGATGACAGTCTGTAAAACTACACCATGGTTTGTCCAGGAGGTTCAGACGTGAAAATTCAGCATGAGCTTGATGAAACAACACGCAAGGAGTGAGTTTATCAGCGACTCTGAGCAGACGACACGGAAGTAACGCACCGCATCACTATGACGACCAGGTACTGTAAAGTGGTTAGTATCCTGGAATGGAAACGGTCTCCAGGAATAGGACCTGGCACCAGAGTTGAGTCGAGCCGGTTCCATGTAGTGGAAACGCGACGTAAGTCAAGAACAGCAGGTTCCAAACCAAGAACAAGTTCCAAGTCACAAAAAATACCAACAACAAAAACACATTCAGAGTCAAGAATAACAAGACACAGCTCCTGAACAAACCCCAGGTCAAAAACAAACCCCATGTTATGAATAAGTCTCAAGTCTGGACCAACAAGTCAAACACACCTCACAACAAACAACTGTCCCAAATTAAAAGCAAATTTTACCACAAAAACCAAGTTCAATGTCACAAGCAAGTCCCAAGTAAAGAACAACTTTCAAGAAAAGAATAAGAAGTAGTGAGTCAAGAATAAGTCCCAAGTCCAACAAGTTGAGCAAGTCCTCTATCAAAAAAAAGCACTAAGGCTGTATTCACACCTGAAAAGTCCTTTGGTCCGCTTATTTGATTCAGATCGAATGTGGACTTTCTTTTTTCATTTGGGTCGGATTGCATTCTCATTGGACTTTTTGCTAGTGGACCAAAATGCGTGAACAGAAGCAGCATGTGATGAACTGCGCTGGCAATGGACAGAAAAGTTGGGGGCGGGGTGAATCAGAGACCGGTGTTGATGAAAATAGACGTGGTGCTCCTACATACAGTTATCATTTTCAGAATATTTATTCTATTTTATCAGACACAAATTTACGAAGATAATGTAACACTCAAGAAAAGCTCATTCAGAGCCAGTTTGGTAAAATGGACATGTGACCAAATGTCAGTGACACATTCAGTGTCCTCATTGCTCCTCGTCTGTCCACAGCTCATATCTGCTGCTGTTCGCTCTGACCACCCGTAAACCTCGGCTACTTCCAGAAGCTACGGTGGCTCGTCAAGCACAAAAAGGTGCAAAATTCCTTGGTTTGTTTCGGTTCGAGGTCAGTTCTATTCACACCAGAAGTGAACCGGCCCAGAGTCCGTTTGGAAGTGGACCCAGACCACCTCTTCTAGGAGGTCTGGGTCCGCTTGTTTGATTCGAATCAGAGTTCGCATGTTTGTATTCACACCAAACAAAAAGTCCAGACTTTCAGGGGAAACAAACTCGGTCTGTTTTAAACGGACCAAACGATAGGTGTGAATACAGCCTGAGTCACAAACAAGTCCCATGTCAAGAACAAATTCTGCCAAAGCTGAGCAGTTCCTTTGCTAATAACCTTGTCAAGTTGAACAAGTCCAAGTCAAAGTCCAAACTTCCACATCTGTACATCATATGTCATTTATCATGCATGTTTTTCCATTTTGTGTTTGTATTTGTGGAAGTGGGTTCCACCAGAAGTGTCTCTGAGGGTACCCTGGAACATGTTCTCCGATAAACGGACCGGTGTTCTCCACAGGTGACCAGACCAGAGGAAGGTTGGGGAGATGATCACACAGAGGGACATGTACTGCTGCTGTTCTAATCAGTGTGAGTTTCAGAGTGATGCTGTGTTTGTTTTGAGTACCTTGACCTCCGGGGTACATGCAGCGAAACGCCCGGCCCAGCTCCTCTGCCTGGACCCGGCCTGCAGGCGTCAGTTCGCCCCCCCACTTCAGAACCAGCAGAGACGGGCCATCCTTCTTGGAATCTGAAACAGATCATCCATTTTATTTATTTATTTTTTAACCTTTACTGAAGCAACACCAAGTGACACAGAGGTTTAAGTACAGTATTACATATTTACATGACATCATTAAAATGGGGGGGGTTAGGATATATGGCATGTAATATACAAAGAAACACACGTCAGTCAGTAATAAATATCAATGTCCTGTCCTGGTTGTAAATGTTCTGTGTGTGGTGGAGTGTGTAGGATGTGGATGTGGTGGGACTGTTTTGATGTGGACTTCTCCAGAAAAATAAAATAAATAAATAAATAAAACTAAAAATCAAATAAAATAAAAAAGGAAAACAAACAAATAAATAAATAAATAAAAATTTAAAAAATAAAAGTCAGGGGTATGACCAAATACAATCATTAGGTAGCTGAAACTGAGATGAGGAGAAAGGAAAAGAAGAGAGAGAGAGAGAGAGAGAGAGAGGGAGAAAAAAAGAAAACGGGGGTTGATAAAAATATCGTTTGCGTACCTTCCTCTTCGCTGGAGGCTTTGGGTTGGCCGTAGCGCAGGTAGGTCAGCTGGACTTTCCTGTTGATGCCTGAGAAGTGGCCGTACCTGGAATCAACACACACAAGACTTGAACTCCAGGACAAATGTGAGCAGGTGTGACAGGAAGCAGAAGTGCACAGCCTCAGCTTCACCTCAGAGGTTTGTGTTCAGCTGTCGGACACATTTGACTCCTGCCTGGTCGGATACGTTTGTTCCAGTCTTTACAAACAGTCATTTTCATTTTTGTGCCGACTCTGAACACTTTGAACCACTGGGGTTAAAAACTATTCACTGGGTCAAAGTCATTTTCACTCTAATGATCTGATTCTCACTCATTTTTTTTAGTTTACTTCAGTTTTTGATGAATTCACTTTTAACGTTTCACCTCTGCATTAAAACACCGGTCATGCTAAATCAAAGTTCCTTCCTTTGTGCAGTGAGCAGATGCATTATTAACCCTTTAACCCCTGACGTGTCAGTGCTGAGCGTTCTGACCGTATGATTTATTTGAAATATTCGTAAAAATTCAACTGTTTGCTCAATAACAAACTATTTATTTTTAAAACAGACCCAAAGTGCTTCATAACATTGGTCTACATCTGGTTTGAATTTTTAGCCCCCATGTCCTGTTTTTAGGACCAGTTTCAGAGAAGAACCCAACAGTCTAAAATCCCTGTTAAAGATTTTGATCAATAAACTGATTTTTTTTTTACAGTTTGTTAGTGTGATCCATGCAACAAAATACAAGTCGTGAGCTGGAAACAAATGGTCGTTTTAATCTAATTATTCCCAACTCCACTTTTTGTGTTTCAACAGTTGATGTATTTCACTATAAACCTGTTTTTTTGTGGTGAATCTGATCATGTTACTACAAACGACACACAGCACACACAAACACACACAAGTCATGTGACTGTATGTGTGGAGTTAACAGGAACAAATGAATGGAAGTCAATGGAAGTGAGCGTACAACACATCAGGAACACCTTCGGTTTCATATGAACTGGGTCCAATCCATCGTAGTGACTAGGGCTGTGTATCTGCAAAAATCTGCCGATACGATACACATCACAATATTAGACTCACGATACGATATATCACAATACTGTTAAAAGGCCACTTCTTGTTTGTTTCTTTTTTCTTTTTTTTTTTTAAGGATTATTTCTTGGAAGAATTGAATTACACCGGAAACCTGCACAAATACTAAACACATTTTGTTTGATCACAACAGAATCTAATGCTATATCACAACATTTTTCTAACTCTCCTAGTTTCCAAAGGAACTACCATCTGCCTCTCAGACAGTAAAAAGTGTTTTTAGGATGATTCAAATAACCATTATTTAATAAACAGTGTTAAATAATAATAAATAAGATATAAACAATAAAGAAAAACAAAAAACAAAAATGAACCTCCGCCATATCTGCATTTGAATAAATACCTAAAAATATCGATACAGTACTTTTAATATCGATACAGTATTGTGAAATGAAATATTGCGATATATTGTAGAACCAATATTTTCTAACAGCCCTAGTAGTGACCGTATGGTGATCTATCTGGACTAGGTCTGGACCGGTCTATCAAAGAGCTGGGGGATGGGGGACGTTCTGAGAAAAAAACTAACAAAACAAAAACAACCTGAAAGTCATGAATCTACAAGAGAAAATGCGCATGTTCTGAGGTTTCAGTTGTAATTTATGAGATAAAACTGTTCAAATGTGCGTCGGGTGTGGATGCTGTAATATCAGCGCTGCCTCTCGGTTACAGGCCGACGCTGGTGTTCCTGATATTTTGCCGCTGCCGTTTGGACAGGCTAAAGAAAAGGAGGCAGGAAAACCTCATCCTTTAAACAGAGGAGTGCGTACTGAGTGTCATTCAAGCTGGATTCCCTTTTGGAAAAGAAGGAGAAAACAGCTCAGAGTTAGAGACATGAAGGTGGAGTGAGAGATGACAGTGACGAGCTGCTGAAGAACCATAAAGGATGAGGATGAGGATGAAGAGACACTCACATCTCCAAAACCGTCTTCAGCTGCTCCAGTTTGGACTTCTTCTCCTCGATCTCACAGTCGTGTGTTGGCCCAGTTCCACCAGCAGCAGCCGAGCGATGTCCAGAACCTCCTGTAAAACCACACACCGTCTGTTACCGACTGGACCAACATGAGACCGACATGACGGATCACACTGACACTAGAACCACTGGATGGAAGCAAGGTTATTATTGTTAACGAAAACTAACGAAATGACGAAAACTAGAACTGAAAAAACATTTTCATTAACTGAAATAAATAAAAACTATAATTAAAAGAAAACAACTATAACTAACTGAAACTGTATTGTGTGTTTACAAAACTAACTAAAACAGATAAAATTATGGATGAAATTCCCTTCGTTTTCGTCTTTGTCAATGTCGGATTGATATGAAAGCGATTTATTTCCCTCAAGCAATTTTAGCTGCTGCCACCGAATGATATTTAAGGGTCCATCACTTGTGGTTTCCAGTCGTCTTCTGGTCCCCACTCTACCTGGAAACATGGAGACTAAAGCACAGAGTCCTGTCTGGGATTGATTTGAATAGGAGCACAGAGAAGAAGAGAAAAGAGACCACTGAACTACAACTGAACTACAACTGAACTACAACTGAACTACAACTAAGCATTTAGAAAAGATAAAATCTAGCAAACCTGCTCTAAAAACGAATTAAAACTACCTGAATTAGAGGAAAAAAAGTCAAAACCAAACAAAACTAAACTATTATGAAAAATCCTAAACTATTAGAACCTTGGATGGAAGAGACCACGTTTACAGCTTTGGGACCTTCATGGCTGCGACTTGGACTTGATTCCAGATTCTTTCAACATTATTACGATGAACGAAATTGTAATCCACTGGATCAACTGAATGAATATTTAAAAACACACATTTAAAATAGAAAACAACAGAGCAAAGTGCAGATAATAAAGAAATCAATACAGAAGAAGAGGAGAAATGACTGAATGTAAACAGATTATTGCACATTACATGTAGTATTGCATGTTATATTACAGTTAGAGGTGGCCGATGTATGTCACCTGCGATAATATTGTAAATGTTGATTTGACAGTGCGCAATTTTACATTATCCAGTATTCATACTGTAACAAAATAAAACAAACGGACGGTTCATAGACGGTAAAGGAGAGGCACATGAAAGTCCTCATTGGCCGAATGCATGCCCCAGAATCCAATCAGCGGACAGGATTCAGTCAGGTGGTGACTGGGCGGAGCCAAAACACAACATGGTCTCACATGAAGGAAATCTGCAGGAGTGTCTGTCCAGCAGATGGTTTCATAGCTCACATGGGTCCACATCACCAGCCTGGAAATGGTTCAGTTTGGACCAGACTGATGTGGGTCAAAATAACATTATATGCAGCTGGGGCGCCATAAAGGGGGGGGGGGGGGGGGGGGGTAAACATGACAAATTCATGTGGAGGGGGTCCAGTGGATACAGGTTAAGAAGGGGTGAAAATTTAGTATAAGATCCGCTGGATCCACAGAGGAACAGAAGCCGGGAGTCAGACGTTGAAAGCATGTTAGGTTTCACTTTCATTTCACCCCAGCCACGGTTACGTTAGTTATGGACCACACCCCCACAGATACAACTACTGGAGTCCAGGCGAGGTGAGGAGAGTCGAGCTGGTTTCACACAGTGGAAACACGGCATTAGTGAAATGAGTGAAACTGTAGCATGAAAAATGCATCACGCCCTGTTCACTTAAAAATTAGAGTTAATTTGATGTGTCCGTTTTTGGACATATGCCCAGTGCATCTAACAAACCGTTCTTAGTGCATTTCCTATAGTTTTCATAACACCATGCAGTGATTCAGAGAGAATTTTAATCTGTTTATAGACATTTTGAAACTATAAATCAGGGCTCTCAAACATGCGTCCCGGGGCCAAATGCGTCCCCCCAAAGGTTCCAGTCCGACCCCTGGGATGAATTTACAAAGTGTATAAACTCCACAGTCCAGGCTGTGGAACTCATGTTAGTGTCGGTTCCACATCCAGACCAATCTGATCTGCAGTCCAAAAATAACATAATAATCTACAAAAAAAATGACTCTTGGTTTGATGTGAAAAAATAATATTACACTATGCCTAGAAATAATGACAACTTCAAATTTTTGTTTTTTAGTACAAAAATATTTACATTTACAGACTATCCTGTGACAATAAAATGTGAATAACCTGAACAAATGTGCCCAACCTGAAATGTCTACAGAAAATTCAGTCCAGTTTGAACTCTTTTCTTCCTGTTCCTCAGTGTTTAGTGTCTTTGGAGATCTGATCCAGAATGCACATGGACTAATGAGAAGTGGAGGAAGAAGATTGTTAAAATTCCACAATATTTTTCTAAATAATTTTCAGTTTTTTCAGGTTATTCACAGTTTTTTGTTTGAATGACAGTTTATAAAAGTAAGTATTTTCTTAATTTAATGGGGTTTTTTGCTCTAAAACAAGGACAAAAATGTGCAGTTGTCATTATTTCTAGGTTATTCTGTTCTTATTTTACTGGTTTGGTCCACTGCAGATCAAATCAGACTGAATGTGGAACCTGAAAGAACAAGAGTTTGAGAACCCTGGTTTAAATAGTGAATGTGAGTGATTTTTTCAGTTTATGACCTTATGACAGTTTTATTGCATGCGTTTAATTTTAGCAAGTGTCTGCTAGGATTATTACGGAGGGAAACTGTTGTCACAGCAACCCACCCTGTCATCAGTACCGATGACGAGGAGGAGGATGACGATGTCCAACTGTTAATGGACTGCAGTTGACATTTGGAGTATTTTAATCAGTGTCCTGTAAAGGGTTAAATGATGAATGACTGTTGAGCTGTTTAAAACCAGTTCCTACTGGATAATGAGACTGTGTGATTTTGTTTCCGCACAGAAGGAAAAGTCCTTCAGGGTGTGTTGGTCTGAGTCGGTCCTGCCTGAGTTCAGAGCTGCTTTTACAGATGCCTTCATACCTTCTGAGCCCTGAGGACAGATGTTCATCCATGAGCCAGAACATGGGTCATTTTCTGTGTGATTTGAATCAGGCTTTTACCTGAACTCATCTGAGTCCGTTTCCCATCATGACATGAGTTATTTTCCAACCGCTTCAACCTTGTTTTAAAGTCCCACGTATGTCTCCACAGCAGGGCCCTCAAACCTGGAGCATGCGGACCCAAACCAGCCCACCATTTTAACAATAAAATGAGAATAACCTGAACAAATATGAACAACCTGAAATGTCTAAAGAAAATTACACATAATTTTAACAATATTCTGCCTGTTATTAAATGTTTTGTCTTTGTAGATCAGATCATTAATGCACATGTAGAAATAATAAGTAGAGGCAGAACTGTGTTAAAATTGCATTTATTTTTCTTAAGAAATGTCAGTTTTTCAAGTTATTCACATCTTTTTTGTTTGGAAAGATTGCAAATGCAAATATTTTCATAATTTCATATTGTTTTGAGACTGATTCATTTGATGGATGTTTAATGTTCTTCATGAGGACTTTGACTCATGAAAGCCTCAGGAAGAGAAGGTGTATCTCACAGGATGCCTTTACTAGAACTGTGAAATTAATTATAATGATGCAAATCTGAACTCCACATCATCACTACACATTATTTATGATGCATTCAAGTTTAACAGCAGCATAAATCCAGTTGTTATGGAGGAAGAATAAAGAAGGTGTGTATTTAGAGCAGCTGACCATCCACTGTGATAATACTGATGAACAAACAGACTCACCTGAAGCTGTTTGGGCTTTTTCAGCTTCAGTTTTCCTGACTTATATCCTCCATACTTCTCAAACAGCTCAAAGAATCTGTGACAAAACCAGAATTAGAAACCACACTTAGATTAGATTAGACTGAACTTTGCTGATCCTTTAGGCCAAGCCTTCAGGAAGTGGAGTTCCAACAGCAGCACAAACACTGAACATACACACAAGAAATACAACAAGAAAATAGTAAAACAATAACTATAAACAACAGGAGGGAAACATGCCATTACACACTGAAAAGTACTAGTAGAAACAAGTGGCAAAGTAGTAAGAAGAGAAGAAGAAGTTTATTAGGTTGTAATATTAAGATAATATAGTATGCACAATATGTATAAGTATATAGGAAGCATATATATATATATATATATATATATATATATATATATATATATATATAATATATATATATATATAGTCACAAAATAAATTATTAGACCATCAACAGTCATCAAAACAAAGGTTCTGTAATCCAGTCCTAACTCCTGTGTGTGTCATGTGACTAAAACAGACAAAAGAAAACATGGAATGAATAAAAGCACTGTTTTTGTCAGTACAATGAGAGATACTGATGGAAAAACTGAAGGGATTTTGGTTTTAATCAAGAAAACATGTTAAATGGATAGACATCAGCTCTGAAATTAAACTACTATGAGCTCGTTTTGATGGTATCATATTTATCCAAGGTTATCATATTCAAAATTATTAATATTTCCCAAATACTGGTTGTATCAACTTGCTGTTTTCGCTACTGTCTCCGTTGACCACAAATACATAAGTCTGCCAAACTGCAGCAGTCAGCTGTGTACGGAGTTAGTGTGATGCCCAGACACACAAACACTAACTAATAATTTCTACATTCACTGATGTCAGGTAAAGGAAAGTGACCTTTTCAAAGACGTACGACTATGACTGGATACTTCTTCCATTTAGTTTTTCCATCTGTCCACCTGTGGGTAATGGGTGTTCTGATGCAGTTTCACTCTGCTGAAATAAAACACACCGAAGAACAGACTCACAGTGGATGTCGGACTTCCATCTTCATCTTCTGCTTTGGTGTTCGGTCTCCGTGGCGAATGATGGCGATGACGCAGCGCAGCTCCATCCTGACGACAACAAAGCAGACACTGTGACTGAAACCCTGACCTGTCCTCCACATCAGATTAAGGAAGTAAGTTTTATTTACAGAGCACTTTTCACAGAGAGAGTCACAAAGTGCTTTACAGTGCGAAGTACAAATAAACAGTACAAATAAAAAAAACAATTAAAATACCATTAAAATTACAGGTGGATTACACAGAAACGGACAAAAACGTGGGTTCTTTTTCGAACCTGGTCCTAAAAACAGGACAGAGGGGCTGAACATTCAAACCACATGGAATGTGTTAGGAAGCAGGTTTGGAAGCACTTTGGGTCTATTTTTTCAGATAAAACACGTTTATTTGACACTCCTACATAAATCCACATGTAACACAAACACCAGGTTTCTATAAAGAACTCCTTATCTTTTTCTGTCAGGTTTTTTTGTTCCAATCCCCACACTATTACAGGCAAATCCACAGACAACTCAGTGATATCAGAGTTTTAACTGAAATTAGGACTAGTCAGTATTCCAACAGCACACCGATGATTCTGCAGCAGTGATTACCACGATGGAACCAAAGGAAAGGACATGGAAATTAGGCGCTATTTTTTGCATATCTTTTTATTCTCTCACAGGTGCATTTTGGGAATCGCAGTAAATATTCAAGGCAGAGTGTTTGACAAAAATGACCGCTGTTGAAAAATCATTCACGATTTACATGTGTTTAAATGTTCAGGGTCTGTATGTAACACCAGTGGACATGATGGGTTCCACACCAAACCTGGAATGAGACTGAGACTGATGACAAACCCACATGTGGATTAGAAAAACCACACCACGGTGAACACACAGGGTCTGTATTTCGAGTCTGCAGAAGAGCATTTACACATGTTTACACATCTAATGCACTGACACCTAAGGAGATTTAACGTCCATATTTGGGTCCTATTTTTGGACCCAAAAATTGATTAAAAATTCATTAATTATTGGATGGATCAGAGAAAGGATCATTTTTTTTTCGCCTATCTGAGGTCATCATTAGGTCCATCCTGGGGGGAAATATGTCTGATGTTTCATGGACAGACCCATGTTCTTATGAAGCTGAACACAACAAAAACCTCAGATTCATTCATGCTTGGATTACAGCTGAAACAATTCATTAATTAATCAACTCAAATCAATTGAAACAAATGATCAAATTAAAATTTTCTTGAATCAAAGCTTCATTTCCTTAATTTCTCTGCTGTTGAACATTGGTTCCAGTGTTTTGTGTTATACGGACACTTATTATGATGCACATGACGCCAGGATCAACACAAACAACAGAAGAGATGAGGACAAACAGGCAGAAAATGTCTATATGTGGACTTTCTCCACTGGAACCATCACTTACTCCTTAATCTTTGAAGCTTTAACACAGACATTATAAATCTGAGTGTGTATTTGTTTCAGTTGGATGTAAGTTTCATGTTCAGTTGGTTTTAGAGCTTCATATATATTTATATATTTTTCTTTTTCTGTTGTATTGATAATTTCTTCCCTGCTATTTTTTATTCAACTTGAATGGAGTGACTGTAACACCAAATAATTTCGCCCTGTTATTGATAAACTATTCTGATCCTAAAATACACGTTCCGTTCACACTACATGTGTTTTTCTTCTATTCTTTTTTATATACACTTCTTGGATTTTTGTTTTTTTAATGCCACTTATAAGTAAGGAACCCAATATGGTAACTTCATTGACCTTGATTTTCTACATGACAATAAAAACTGTTGAAAATTTTCACAAAAGTAATAAAGTCTGTCCTCCAAAAACACACTAAGGTTGAAATTTTGAATTTCAGAGTATTTCCGTGAGTGAACTATAAAGGCTTAAATAATCCTTTAATCAAATCAAAGAAAATAATCAGTATCTTAATTGATTATAAAAAACTGTCAGCTGCAGGTGCAGTTTAGATGGATGTGAATGAAAGGGGAAGTGTTGTGTTGGCTCATACATGGTTCCTGAGGTGGTGGGGACGATGGGGATGTCTTCAGCCTCCATGGGGATGGACCAGGGGATGTGGAACTGAGGAGCCAGCTCCCTCATCACCATGTTCCTACAAAACAAACAACACAAACATCAGCCAGTGACAAGTTAGAAGACTAAACTATAGTGCAGGGCTGTCAAACTCATGTTAGTTCAGTTCCACATTCAGCTAAATTTGATCTGCAGTGGGCCGGACCAGTAAAATAATAACAGAATAATATATAAATAATGTCAACTCCAAACTTTTCTCAATGTTTTAGAGCAAAAAAGTGAATTTACATTCCGAAAAGGTTTACATCTACAAACTATACTTTCAAAAGATGTGAACAACATGAACAAACTGAAAAAATCTGTGTAATTTTAACAATATTCTGCCTCAGTTTATCATTTACACATGTGCATTATAACGTACAGATCACAGTGGATCTACAAACACACAAAACATTTAATAACAGACAGAATATTGTGAAAATTGTACTTACTTCTCTTAAGACATTTCAGGTTATTCACATTTTTTGCAAAATTATACTTTGTTTTAGTGTAAATACATGAAAATATTTACATTTACAAAGAGAAAAATTTGTAGTTGTCATTATTTCTATGTTATTCTGATAGTATTTGACTGAATCCTGCCCACTGTAGACTGAACTGGTCTGAATGTGAAACCTGAATTAAAAGGATCGTTAACATCTTAGTGTAATTTTTGCATTTCACAAATTCATCCCAAGGGTCAGACTGGACCCTTTGGAGGGGTAAAATTTGGCCCCCGGGCCACATGTTTGACACCCGTGCTATAGTGACTCTGGACGGAAAAAGACAACACAGATTTGTTTGGCTCGTCTGAATGTGCAAAGTTTCCTGAAATTTTCCAGAACAGTCAGCTTCAACCATGAAAACAGTTTCAGTAGGGCTTAGACCCTTGGTATAACACATGGAGGTCAAACCTACGGCTCACGGGCCAAAACTGGGTCCAGTTCAGTCCTCTGGATGAATTTGTGAAATGCAAAAATTACACTGAAGACATTAACAACCATTTTAGTTCAGGTTCCACTTTCAGCCCAATTCCATCTGGAGTAAAATAACAGTAAAAACTGAAATGACATAATGACAGTGTTTACATTTACAAACTATCCTTTCACAAAGCAGTGAATAATCTGAACAAATATGAACCTGAAATGTCTGAAGAGAAATAAATGCAATTGTACCAATGATCTGCCTGTTCTTAAATCAGTGTTTTTCAACCTTGGTGTCGGGACCCTATGTGGGGTCGCCTGAAATTCAAGTGGGATCGCCTGAAATTTCTAGTAATTGATTAAAAGAAAAAGAAAAACTTGCAAATAAAAATCTGTGTTGAGTTGACAGAGCCAATCCCAATCCATATCAGACAAACTGTGGTTGTGAAACTGCAGAACTGAGGTTCTGTTTCTGTGTCAAATGTTCATGTGGTCAGTTTCAGATGCTGCAGCTCTTTCATAATTCATAGTTTCAGTTCTTGTTTGTTCAGTATTAATTGTCCTACTTGTAAATCACAGCTGGACTGACTGTGCATATCCTGACCAAGGAAAATAAAATTCTCACTTTGTGCAGAAATCTACACCTGGATTTACTGCCTCCATCCACAATAATACATTATATAGACTAAAAGTCCCTAACATTACCCTGCATTTACAACATAGTATAACAAACTGTTACATGATCAAAACAAATGAATTTTAGTTAAAAAAAAAAATGTCTCTTGGGGAAAAATATCAATACGTGCCCTTTATAGTCAATTTGGGCTCTCTGTGGACTCCTGTTTGAACCAAATACAGTCTGATATAATAACTTTTACATCCCTCCTTGCAAGATGATGCATCTTATTTTTGTGGAAGTCTCCTAAACCCCCATCTATTTCACTTTGGCTTAAGGATGTTATGTTTTTTCTTACATTAGAAAAGAGTAGACTCTCACTACAAGGTTCCTCAACAAAATTTTTTAATAAATGGCGATCTTTTTTAGATTACTTTCGAACTTTACGAACACTGCCTTCAGGTTGATCTCTCACACCTCCACCCTACTCTATTTTGTTATTGTTTAGGTGTTGTTTTTTGTCAGAATTCATTCTGTCCACCAATTATTGTCACATTTGATACATCTATGTAATGTCTAATATCTTAAAGTAACCACAGGTATCTACAAGCTATGACTTTTTAAAATTTTGTAATTATTATTATTTTTATTTTCTTCTATTTCCGTTAGCTCAGTTAATATTCTTGTACATCACATATTCGATACTGCTTGTACTTATTTGATTTTCTGCTGCTCAGACACTATGTTCTAATGTTCTTATTTCTGCTGTTGCCCCTTCTCAGAGGGCCTTGGGGTTGGTTTGGACATGGGGGGAAAATGATATAAAAGGCAATGTATAATGAATGCACTGTAATTCTGTTCATTTGTATCTAATGTTACATTGCTAAAAAAGATAAATTTAAAAAATTTTTAAAAAGTCTCTGTTTTGAATGTCTGAGGTTGTGTGAATTCTGTGATGTTAAAATGGAATCAGGAGTAAAAAAAGGTTGGAACTACTGGATTAAATGTTTTGTGTGTTTGTAGATCCACTGTGATCCGTAGTTATAATGAACATGTGTAAATCATAAACCAAGGCACAATATTGTCACAGTTACACTTATTTTTCTGCATTAATTTCAGTTTTTTCATGGTTGCTCATATTATTCACATTTTTAACCCCCTAAGACCCACTGTCCACATTTGTGGACAAGAGTTTCACAACTTCAAACAAACAAAAAAAAAAAAAAAAAGAAAGGAAAACTGTCCACCACAAAGGACATTCCATAAAAATTTTAAAAACTGCATCTGAAAAAACTGTTGCATCATGATGTTTCCAATAAAGGCACTTATGTAATAATAAAACAAACAAGCTGGTACTTTGCTGACATTTCCTGGGTCTTAGGAGGTTAAAGATTAGTTTGTCATAATACAACTGTACTTTTTGACATCAGGAACCATGTAGTTTAAAAGTCCAACATGACTGGAAAATACAATTCGTTGTGATTTCATCAAACCAAACATGTTGAGTCACATGTTTATTCTGACGTATGTCCATGAAACCAAAATCACACGTTGCATAGCGACCCTGACGTGGGCTAAAACATGTCCTAATCCACGTGGAACATGTGGCGTTCTGCATGTTGACCCGTGATCTTCCCTCTGGTGTGTGTTACTGTAGCCGTGCTGCGTTTACTGTCTGTCTGGAAAATTTATGAGCGTGGGGCCATAAAAAAAAGCTCCAGTTACTTCACCTCAAAAGAGACGAAATAAATCAGAACCAGAGGAGACATGACTCTGACGGCGACAAAAACAAACCGTTAAACTGTCTGATCAAAAACATGTCAGGTTGTTTAGAAACGTCACCAGTAGGTTTAGTTTATTTACATGAACGGACCAGTTTTAGATGTGTTTTTCAATTAGTTTTTTGTAATTTGAGTTCTATTTATGATCATATTTTAATTGAGGTACAGATACTCAGAGTTATTTTATTCACTTTTTATCACATGATGTACATTATATTATGCTATGAACATCTAAAATTATGTTTCATAATAGCAAAAACTTCAGAAATTAAAGAACACAAAGTCTGATCCAAAAAAGGGAAGACACTTGGGGTTCTTCAGACACACTCGCACTGAGACAAAGCTTAAAGTAAAACTGTACCTGGAGTCGACCTGAGAACACCTGGAATTTTAATTTTTTGACATTAAGTTTTATTTTTCCAAATGTATCACCTGTGGAAGTAGCTTTGGCTTGAGTTAATATTAAGAATAATTAAAGAAACCACGTCAGAGTCATAATTGCAATCACTTTCAAGCACTTAAATGGAAATTCAAGCACTTTTCAGACCTTGAAAACACAACATTGAAATTTAAGCATTTTCAAGGATTTCAAGCACCTATATGAACCCTGGTGTAAAGAACGTGTGTGAAATTTAAAAAGAATCAGGTGAAAAGTGTCTGAGAGATGGGACGGACAAACACCTCAGATGGACAGAATTCCTGGTATATTTCGGCTCACATGTGCTCACAGCTCTTCTTTGTGTCTGTGTTCATATTAAATCAGTCTCAGTGAATCCAAAGGAACTTTGTGTTGGTAAATGACAGTTGTTCAAATGGACAGGATTTCAGTTCTGTTCAACATGTTGATGCTCATATGAACTATGTTTTCAGCTCCAAAATGACCATTTCAGCACAATTAATGCTATATTTTCATGTCACAAATGGACAAGTTCTATTTGAACTGAACTGAGCTGAAAAACAAATCTTCTCTTCTTTTGGATTCCCCAGTTTTTCTTCCCAGATTCTCTCCTCCATATCACATGTTTTATTTGTACAGGTTCAATCTGGAGTATGGTGCTGATCCATCCTGCTTCTGTTCCACCAATACATACATGAAGAATGGCACACAGCACTGTTTACATCAACACTTTTACAATAAGAAGCATTTTTAGACACAAAGAACAATTCTATTGTTCTTTCCTCTTTAGTCTGATGCTAAACTATCCAATAAATAATAGTGCTCCTAGTTTTTGCACAGGGATCATTAGTGTAAACGCTGACATGGCTGCAGAGCATCAGTATGATGGGATCCACAACAACCATGTCACATCCGTCCACTGACACATTTAGTGTTTTTGTGTCAGCTGGGATTGTTTAGATCCACAATACCAACATTTGAAGAAGAGCACAATTAGCAATAGGAAGTCTAGAAGTTTATTCCTAATAAAGTACTGGGACTGACCAGAGCATCATGGGTAATGTCACGTCCGTCCACCAGCAAAAGTTTTCACATCCACGTGCTATTCCAAATCCAATATTTATGAAAATAGAGCTTCTACTGTCAGAGAATATCAGTAGTCTGTGCACAGATGTTAGCATTATTTACACACACTTCTATGACTTTAGGACAACTGTTTTTTTGACAAAAATGGACACTCATTTGACCCCCTAAGGACATTTTAGCCAATCTCTATGTTATAGCCCCACCCATCCCAGAGGTATTATAATAATAATAATAATAATAATAATTACAGCAGTCATTAATGCGTAATTATGAACCAGGAAGTTCAGGGTTCATCGGTTCACGTTCAAGTCATGACTCACCCCAGGACTTTGGCACAGTCATCGTAATATTTCATGGAGTTTTTGACGAAGCTGAAGCCGTTGACGCGCACACGTAGGAGTGTCCGTTGGCTCGGAGCAGGTCGAAGCCACAGACTGTTTGCTGTGAATTTCAATAAAAGACAAATAAGAACAGAAGGACATGAAAAACAGATTCACAGCAGAAGAGACGGAAAAATGTTCCATGAGTTGAATATGATGAATTTCAGTCTCTGGTCCACTCAACCTCCCAGTACTTTTCATTCAAATGTGCAATAACTTGTTGTTACCTCTCAGTACTCTTATTATTATTATTATTATTATTATTATTATTATTATTATTACTTTTTTATAATACTGTGCTTGTCCGTGCAATAACTGTTTTTTTGTTATGTTTTAGCTGTGTTTATGTTTTGTATCTTTTTTGGTCATATCTTTATCTTTTTCTAACTCCGTGACTCAGGGAAATGCACATTAATTCCAGTGTACCTATACTGCTATGTATCTGTGCAAACGGCAAATGAAGTCTATTCTATTCTATCCATTTTAATGACTTTTATGAACTGTAAGAACAATAAAAGAACAGATGCAGAACAGGACACTGGGTTCAGAACCTCATTGACAGTCCTGGTCTCATCACAGAACCAGGTGCATTTGTACTGGGCTTTATCTGTTCTGAAATAAGGAGGAGCTTTCTCCAAATCTCACCTGACCTAAACTACACTGCACTTTAAACATTTTGTCAAACTCCTGTTATTACTTTGTGCCATTACTATTTTTTTGGCATTTTTTATCCATCCATCCATTATCCACCGCTTATCCGGGGCCGGGTCGCGGGGGTAACAGTCTAACCAGGGATGCCCAGACTTCCCTCTCCCCAGACACCTCCTCCTGCATTTTTTAATAATTTTTTTTTATTTATTGTTACCACTGATCTTTTAAAGGTGCCGGAGACTTTCGTCACCAATTTTTCCTCAGATCTGTCCTCAGATGCCCAGTTCCTCCTGACTGTTTGTGAACACATGGTTTGTTTGTGGTGGATGGAACTAAGAAACTGTTCAGCATGAGGAAGAGATTCAGCTGAGGAATGACAGACGTACTGACAGATTCATGATACTGAGGATATGACTGAGGACGGACAGATCTGAGGAAAAATTGCTCCCAAAAGTCTCCCACACCTTTAACCTGTTTTCCATTACAGTGTTTGGTGCTGACTTCGTGGCCAGGTCACCCTTGTAAAAGACCACCATGGGACTTTCTCTGGTTAAATAAAAAATTAATTATTCCCAGTCCTGTCAAAGCTGTTTAACAGCTTTACTTCTCTCACCGACCGACTCAGATCAGGACAGACACAGGACATGTGTCTGTCATCAATACAATCAGCAAACTGATCTTTCATTAATGGTGTGACACCGAAGGGTTAAATGTGTCCAGTATTTCAAACACAGACCATAAGGTCATCTGAGTCAGGTGGATGTTATCTACTACGCTGCTTAACTCTCCACTGCTGCCTGGATTCTGCTGAACTGGACTTCACTCCATTCTCCCAGACAAACTGATTGGTTCCTGTTCATTTACCAAACTCTCACGGGGAAAATACCGTCATATCTGTACAGTCACTTCTAAACATTCAACTGCAGTCTGCATTCCTGTAGCTTCAACCACCACCTCAGAACCAAAGCCTTGTCAGGTTCTGTTCTATGTTCCAGTCCTGAGGTCTGGATGCAGATTAATCTAACAGTAGAAGTGGGCGGGACTTTCACTGGAGGTATGGAGAGACATTTGTTTCTTTATTCATCAATCAAAAAGAATGGATTTGCAATTAAAACGAACAGATTTGAGAGAATAGAGTTTGATATTATGGGATAAATATCAGTGCATTGGTTCATTTGGGTTCAATTATTATCATATGCCGCGTTTCCACTGTGGAACCAGTTCGACTCAGCTCGACTCGGTATTCCTGCAGACCGTTTCCATTCCAGGATACTACTGACTTCACAGTACTTGGACGTCACAGCGATGCGGCACGTTACTTCCGTGTCGTCTGCTCAGAGTTGCTGAAAACTCGCTCGTTGCGTGTTGTCTCGTCTGAATTTTTACGTCGGCCACCAAAGACTGAATCTCCTCGACCGACCATGGTGTAGTTTTGGGCTTTCTGTGGATTAATGTACCGCTATATTTACTGTCCAATTCCACATCTGTTTTTGTAAATTGAGGGCGGGCCACACAGAAAACTGTCTGACCATCAGTGGTCTGCAGTGTTATACGTCACTAGTTTAGTATCTGGTCCCAAGTCTTGGAACCTTGCGGAGGTGATACCAAAAAGTAGCACCAGATTCCAGGTTCTTTTCGTAATGGAAACGCAAAAAGGCCGAGCCGAGTTGAGCCTGGTACCACGTAGTCGAAACGCAGGCATTTGTTTCCAAATGACTCAGAGATGGTTTTACATAATTTCTCTCAGCATGATTTGGTTTTTCTCCATGACTCTGATTTTCACTGTTCTTTCTCTAAATGTCTCTAATATTTGTCCTGCACTGACTGTAAATACTAATGTTCTTCCTCATGGAACCATCTGCTGTTCATCACATTGACTGAGGAAGAAACATTACCATTAAACTACAGTGAAATGTGATGTTTATCAACTATACGGACATAAATCTGTGGACACATCATGTCTCCAGCTGTCAGATGTCCTGTTCATGAGGATCAGACCACAAACATCAATATTAATAATCAATAAGATATCTATCCTCATAACATAAACTCTATTCTGACATTAGTCCTTATTGTTTTGGATCCCAGAGCCCTGTTAGAACACAAACACCTGGAATCCAACAGGTTCCAGACTGTTGGAACACACAGTGGAGAAACAACTGTATTTACATTGATTTATTCATTTTGTTGATTATTTATCCATTTTCTTCATTTTGTTCATTATTTGGTCTTTCTTAGTATTTTTGGATTATTTGTCATTTGTTGAATCTCTTGGGGTTTTTTTAAACCTCATTTTTGATTATTTTCTTCATTTTGTTGATTGTTTTGGGGGTTTTTTAAAGTCATTTTTTGATTATTTTGTTTGTTTTGGTTGATTATTATATTCATTTTGTTTGTCGCTGTTGTTTTTTTTTGTTTTTTTGTTTTTTTTTACACATTTTTGATTATTTTGTGTCATTTGTTGATTATTTTGTACATTTTTAAAATTATTTTGTTCATTTTTTTGATTGTTTGGGGTTTTTCTTAAACTCATTTTGATTATTTTGTTCCTTTTGTTAATTATTATGTTCATTTTGTCGATTATTTTGCTCTTCCTTACCTCATTTTTTGAGAATTTGTTCATTTTGTTGATTATTTTGTACATTTTTTAAATTATTTTGTTCATTTTGTTGATTGTTTGGGGGTTTTTTTAAACTCATTTTTGATTATTTTGTTCCTTTTGCTAATTATGTTCATTTGTCGATTATTTTGCACTTTCTTACTCATTTTATTCATTATTTTGTTCATTTGTTGATTTTCTTGTTCATTTTGTTGGTCATTTTGGTCTTTTTCACTCATTTTTTTTGATAAACCAAACCCAATCTAACCAATGCACTGATATCTATCCCATAATATTAAACTCCATTCTGACATTAGTCCTTATTGTTTTGGATCCCAGACCCTGTTAGAACACAAACACCTGGATTCAACGTGTCCACAGACTTGAGTCCATTTAGTTTATGAGTTAGTAATTACGCTCTGAGGCTAACGATGTGTTCATCCTGGAACACGACCTGGATGCCTGCTCTTATTTCCTGATCACCTTGAAGGCCAGGCAGACTTTTCTCGCCACCAGTTTCTCCATGGCCGTCAGCATCACAGGATATCGGATCTCTTGTCCCCTCGCTGTCCCGCTCCACCTTCCCGTCCAGAGCCGGAGATTTCCTGGCCTCTGCGTGAGCGTAATCTGGACCCACAGTGTAGACCTGAGACCAAGCACAAACACAAATACAGAACCAGGGCCACAGAACCCCCCTTCAGACCCGCATCAGGACCGACAGGACTCTGTACCTTCACGTCGGTGCCGTCTGTCGGCATGAACTCCTCATAGATGTAGGACCCGGTCTTTCTGACGCTGCTTTCAGGAGAATAAACACTGCTGCGACTGCCGATCTGCAAAAAACAAACAAACAAAAAAACAATCACATTTAGTGCTGCAGCTATTGATTACTTTTTAAAATTTGATTATTTGAATGGGTGAAAAAAAAATGTAAAAATGTGAAACAAATGTCTTGTCCTTTATTCCATAACCAACTGAAACAACAACCACAAAAAGTATAAAAGTAAAAGGATAAAAGGAAAGGACACATTAAAAATAGAAAGAGGCTATTGACACAGTACTGTGGCACAAAGCATGGGTTGTCTATGACCACAGAGCCAATCAGCGCCCTCGTTATATCATGTCTAGACTGGTAACGTGTCACAGCCTAAAAAGTACCAGGACAATCAGACAGCAAATAGGTCAGATGTGGATACAGCGGAGATTTAGCTCACCTGGTAACGTATCGGACTGTAATCCAGGAGACTAGGGTTCAAATCCCAGTCAGAGTAACTTCTTGTTTTTTTAATAGATTTTCAAAGGGGGTGGGGGGGGGTGGGCAAATCCGACATTGACTGAAGTCAGCCACTGGACAACGTTCAGACTGCAGAATTCACACCACAGTACTCAACACACTGAACTGACACAGAACTGACAAGTCACATGGCACACTGCTGCATCTAATGCCGCGTTTCCACTATGTGGTATCGGCTCGACTCGACTCGGCGCGACCTTTTTGCGTTTCCATTACAAAAAAGGACCTGGAATCTGGTACCCGGTACTAGTTTTTTGGTATCACCAGGACTGGGAACCAGATACTAAAAGGTGACGTGTAAACACTGCAGACACTGATTGGTCAGAGTCGTCTCTGTGACCCGCCGTTTTACAAAAAACAGATGCAGAAGTTGACAGTAAATGGTTTGGTTTGTTGAGGAGGTTCAGACGTAAAAATTCAGCATGAGTTTGACGAGAGAACACGAAACGAGCAAGTTTACCAGCAACTCTGAGCAGACAACACGGAAGGAACGCGCTGCATCGCTATGACGACCAGGTCCTGTAAAGTGGGTAGTATCCTGTCACGGAAACGATCTCCAGGAATAGGACCTGGTACCCAGAGTCGAGTCGAGTCAAGTCAAAGTCAAGTCAGTCAAGCCAAACCGGTTCCACGTAGTGGAAATTGGTATAACATGTAGCTCCGCCCACCTTCTTCTCCAGCCTCACTGACTGAACAGAGCAAACAACACAATAACACAACATATAGACAATCAGAACAATAATTCCTATTCTATACTATAAACTATCACTAATTAGTCGTTTTCTTTTCTCTTCTTCCGTCAGTTGCCACAGTACTGTGGTAGAAAATGCACGGACAGAATGAACTGAAGTATACTCCATATATGACCACAGTACTGTTGCAACCAAGAGGAGAATGAGTTCATGGAACAGAATTTCTGACTGAACCTCTGACAATTCAACCCCTTTTAATACAATTATGTTCAATTTTAGGTTTAAAATCAGACTGACACAGTTTTGTCTTTAATGATGACCTTCTGCTTTTTTATTTTCACTGGAGACACAAACGCACAGTTGTTCCTGTAAATGTTTAGAGGATGAAGCTCCTGAAAGGGTGGAGCGGTGGGAGTCGTACCTTCCTGAACAGTCTCTACTGCCTCCTCCTGCAGACGTTGGGTAGTAGATGTACACGTTATGGTCCTCGGCACACACTGGTTTCTCCACAAACGGTTTGGGGAAAACCTCTCCGTTAACCTCCACATGGTCCTCGCACTCCACCAGGTTACATTCTGCACAGACAACACACAAAACAAACCGAATATACATGATACACTCATCCTTCAGCCTGTTTACATAAACAGAATGTGTCCTCCATCTGCGAGGGACCATATCTGTTGGACGTATAGGGACCATGGAGGAGGAGGAGCCTACAGTAGCCCAGAGGGGGAGGAGCCTACGTAGCCCAGAGGAGGAGGAGCCTACGGTAGCCCGAGGCACACGGCCCGGAGACACAAGAGAGATGAAATTTAATTTGACAATTACCCTTTTTTAAACATCGTCCTAATTAAATAATCAATCAATAATCAATTTAAAATCAATGAATTGTGCAGCCCTACTTCCATAATTGATTTTTAATGAGTATTGATTACTTTTACAGCCTTCGAGGCCTCATTCCTTTCCATGGTAACAGATCTTTTACTGTCCCGTGTCCCATCATGGATCCTGTTGTTGGTTCCAAGGTCCAGGCTAATTAATAAAGGGGGCGGGGTCTTTGCAATCAGGGTTGGAATAGACAAAGTTGTCGTTCCAACACACACTTTGGACTGAATGACTGAGATTACAGCTGTAAAATCCTCTTATCATTTAAAATCACAAATGGTTTTATGATACGATAAGCCCATTATTTGTTTTCCTCCTTTTATTGCTCTGTACTGTGTTTGGTTTGTTTAACCACGTCTAAATGTTACAATAAGACAGTTCATATAATTCTGCTGACATTTTAAGCTACTGTCACTCCTGAGTTTCAGGTTCCTAATAGTTCTGTGAGTTCTTCAAACTTTGTGTCAGTTGATTCATTCATGTGAGTGCATGGAGTTTCCTCAAGGCTCCTTCCTGTGTCCTCTTCTGCACAACATCTAAAGGCTTCCATTCACACAGATTTTGATTATTCTAACATTTATCAACATATTATGGTGATGACAAACACCTCTACATAACATTTAATGAATGTGTGTGAATCAACAAATACGTGTACATGAATCATATATTTATTGTCCATGTAAACAGCTGGAACTGTTTTGTCCATGCAGCTGCAGGCGCTGTATCAGCATCTTTTCCCTTCTAGTCCTGGCCTGGTACTAATAGTGGGTCATGGTCTGGTACTAACAGTGGGTGTTTACCTTCAGGATTGTCCTGGGTCTCGGTTTTAAAACGGCATATCGAGGCAGATCGATGCCCTCCTCCAACAGGATGCGGTACACCTCCCTCCTGGAGGAGTCAAACATACATACAATATGTCACGTGGTACCTATCCAGTATGAGTACTTTGTAGTACCTTCCTGTATGTAGTACTTTGTAGTACTTTGTGTACCTGTCCTGTATGTAGTACTTTGTAGTACCTGTCCTGTATGTAATACTATGTGGTACCTGGCCTGGTATGTAGTACTTTGTGGTACCTGTCCTGTATGTAATACTTTGTGGTACCTGTCCCTGTATGTAGTACTTTGTGGTACCTGTCCTGTATGTAGTACTGCATGTTGAGGTCGTTGATAAACAGTGGATTCCTCAGTTTGACGTATTCTACAGCTTTGTCCAGAGGAAAACCTGAAAACAGACATAATTTACATATATATATATATCTATATACATATATATATATGTATATATATACACACACAGGGTGGGGAAGCAAAATGTACAATGAACATTTAGTGTTTTTTCTCAGCAGGCACTACGTCAGTTGTTTTGAACCCAACATATACTGATGTCATAATCATAACCTAACACTATTATCCATACCTTTTCAGAAACTTTTTGCCCATATGAGTAATCAGGAAAGCAAACGTCAAAGAGTGTGTGTTTGCTGAATGCACTCGTCACACCAAAGGAGATTTCAAAAATAGTTGGAGTGTCCATAAAGACTGTTTATAATGGAAAGAAGAGAATGACTATGAGCAAAACTATTACGAGAAAGTCTGGAAGATACTATTAAAGAAGAATGGCAGAAGTTGTCCACCACCAATATTTGAGGAACACTTGCACAAGTTTCAGGAAGCGTGTGAAGGCAGTTATTGAGAAAGAAGGAGGACACATAGACTAAAAAACATTTTCTATTATGGACATTTTCTTGTGGCAAATAAATTCTCATGACTTTCAATAAACTAATTGGGCATACACTGTCCTTTCCATCCCGGCCTCAAAATATTGTAAATTTTGCTTCCCCACCCTGTATATACATACATACATACATATATATATATATATATATATATATATATATATATATATACACCACACACACACATATATATATGTATGTATGTATGTATATATGTATATATGTGTGTGTGTGTGTATATATATAATATCGTATATATATATATACACACACACACACACACATATATATATATATATATATATATATATATATATATATATATATATATACACACACACACACACACATATATACATATATATACATACATACATACATATATATATACATGTGTGTGTGTGTGTGTGTGTGTACACGTATACAACAAAATAATACTGACAAAAATACCTGAATGTTTAGAATACTGACTCTTAGATCCTTTTTCTTCTGTGAGGAGTGAAATACTTGATCTGTTTCACATCAGTAACATGTGTGATAAACTGCACATTAAATATTCCTCTGGTGTTAGATAACAAACAGATCTGAAGGTTGCTTTCCCATGATGCACCAGGCCTGTACCTTTGGAGTGGAAGGAGATGAGGCAGTGGCAGAGCGGCCACTTCTCCACCGGCTCCTCCAGAATCACCTCCTCTGGGAAAATCACCACGATCGATGTAGTCGAACTTACACAGACGCTCCAGGATCTGAGTCATGGGCTTGGACTTGGACTTCTTCGTCATGGCGCAGATTCCGACCATGATCTGTCGCTCCGACGGCTGGAGGGAAGACAGGAATATGTGTTCACAAAGACCTAAACACAAGAACCGTTCCAGAACGGGACGCATTTAGCACAAAGCAGCAGACACATTCACATCCTCTACAACAGCCAGGCTAAGGAGCTTCAGGTTGTCTTCTGTTCATGAATATACTTTTCTTTCTTCTGTTGTTCAGAAAAGGTTTGAACTGTAACGCAGGGAACATCTAACCAACCTATACCTGATTCTGAGCAAAGAAAAAAAGAATAGTATAATCCTCTGAAACAGTGTTTCCCAACCAGTGGTGTCATGAGAAATCATCAGGTGTGCCGTGGAAAATTATCCAGTTTCACCTGTTTGGTTCTGTAAGTGAGCAGCGTCATATACATACGAGGGCCGTTCAATAAGTCATGGCCTCACCCAGAAATACTGGTTGTTATAATACAGGATGTTACATTCTTTCGTGATGGGGCTAGTGATGCTTGAACATCGATGGACCAAGTGCATTGTGTAAATGGAGATGTATGTTGAAAAATAAAATATAAATTATCAGTCTGTGTTGTTCTGTTCTGGGTGAGGCCATGAACTTATTGAACGGCCCTCGTACATACGACTGCACACACCAACGACCCACTGTACAACAGTCTACTGTTCCCCTGTCAAAATAAAAGGTGAAAGTGAAAGTGAACCCGGCCCTGATGTGGGGCGTTCTGTTGAGAAAGCCCCACCACCACCCCCCACTAGTGATGTGTGGATTAGTGAGTGACCCGCAAACCTCGGGGTACTGGGTTGGGGCGGGTGGGGTGGGGTGGGGGGTATGCCTCCCATACTGAGACCCGACAAATATGGGATTTCTGGGGCCGATGCCAATACCGATATTGGGGCTAAAAAAAGCTGAATTCCAATATATCGGCCGATATCCAAAACTGGCCGATGCCGATATATTGGCCGATATATGAAATAAGAACACTGATCCACACAGGATATAATAATCTTACATTAGATAATTGTGGACAGGTGGATAAACAGTTGCATAAATCTGTGTTTATCTCACACAGATAATTGACGACAACTTTCAAATGTAAACTATGCAATCACAAAAATAATTAGAGCAAAAAATCTGACTGAGCACACAATTCTGTTTTCACTCACACCATGTGGATGTGTCTGCCTCACAGCACTACAACTGCCCATGTGGACTAAGAACTAAACTGAGCATGTGCAGAGTGAATTAGGTGAGTCCTAAGTTGTTTCTGATTGGAGCAACTGCAAGAGTTACAACTGTCCCCGGTCTCCCCTACAACTATTAACACCCAGGCCTGCCTGCAGGAATGAAACTGTGAGGGAGACAGGAAGTGCACGGACATGGGGGTGTGTGTGGGGGGGGGGGGTGAATAGTTCATAAGACGGGGGGGTCCGTGATTTTCAGGGGGCGGGTTGGTGGTTCATCCTCGTCAGAGCGTGCACGGGGGGGCATTAATCTATCGGTCGGAGCGCCATCCCATACTATTATACAACGGACCTCGATCCGGGGGTCCATCCGAGGGGTCGCTGACGCACCCTAACCCTAACCCGAAAAAAGAGAGACTCAGAGCTGCTGAGGCAGATTTGTGTTTCTTTCTTCAGTTCCTGCTGGAGTATCATCTTTGTGTTCGACTAAACAGGCCAAGGTTTCACCACCCAGGAGGTAAAGAGACTAGATTTGCATTATATTTACATACATATATTTTCTGTGTCATTTTTGTTTGGTGGTGTGCCTTGTAATTTTTATGCGCCGTGGTTCAAAAAGGTTGGAAACACTGCTCTAAAACAGGCGTCAAACATCCGACCCGTGGACCAGAACCGGCTCGCATAAGGGTCCCGATCCGACCCACGAGATGAATTTTTACACAGAAGGAAAAAAATTTGATTGATAGGAGGCATTGTTTGTTTGGTCTTCAGTTCATAATTCAGTTCATAAGTTTAGTGTAAAAAAAGTAAAATTTCATGAAAACGCTTACATTTAGAAACTATCCTTTTACAAAATGTGAATAACCTGAAAAACCTGACATGTCTGAAAAGAAGTAACTCCTATTGGACCAGTGGTGTTTAGTGTCAGACTGCAGTGGAAGCTCAGCTTCCCTAAAATGACTCCATTAAATGCTCAAATCTGTTCAGTTGTTTTCACTTCATTGACTCCAAATGTGTTGGAACACGTTCATCTCTCAGACCAGTTGGTCAGAATCAGTTTGATCCCAGATCATGGACTGGATGTTGTTCACTTCTCCTCCATTCCCGTGTCTGTGTTTTCTCCTCCATCTCTGCTCAGTGCATTTGTCCGTAGACGCTCAGCGTCCATGCACTTCAATGGACTGAGTGGAACTGCTGGAAACTGACTCTAAACTGGACGCTAATTGGATAAATGACACCATGTTGTCCCGCCCCCGGATGCTCGACATCTCTGGGGGTGAATGGAGCTGTGGGCGGAGCTCATCCGGGCCGGACGCTGAGCTTCCGCGTGCATGATTGGAGGATTGGTCCACAGGCTGAATCCTGTTTGATTGACAGCTGTTTTCAGATCTGCTCCTTCACTGACACAGTTCAGTTTAATACCATCACACATTCTGCTGGGAAATCACAGAAACCACTACCAAATTACTTGTTCATTTCTTGCACTGTAAATAAAACACACTCATTGGACTTCCATGTTTCAATTTAACATAATTTCAACGTTTTCTTGTTTACTTGGTACGATAAGGTCACTGACTGTTATCTTAAAAAGGAACGGAGGGACGAATTTATGTTTAAATAACTTGACTTTTTTTTTTTTTTTTTTTTTTTTTTTAATGGAAGCTGACAATGAGCTTCCCCTGTCTGAAAGACCAGCAGCTGCCACTGCATTATACCAATATTCTGGCCTGTTATTAAATGTTTTTTTTTGTGTATTTGTAGATCACTGTGATCTGTCAGTAATAATACACGTGTGGTAAATGATAAACTGAGGCAGAATATTGTTCACATTGCACTTATTTTTCTTAAGACATTTCAGCTTGTTCATGTTATTCACATTTTTAAGGACACTTTGTAGATGTGAACATTTTCATGATGTAATTGGACTTTTTTCACAGTTATTATTTTCCTGGTTCTGATCCACTTCAGATCACATTGGTCTGAATGTGGAACCTGAACTGAAATGACTTTAACAGCCCTGAGTCTAAACTGATCTCAGGTCAGCTGATGTCTGTTTCCTCTGTCCACAGATTCTGTTCCTCTTTTGATTCCCACACAGAAAATGAGCACAACTCAACCTTTTCCACCCAACTTTAACACGACTGCAGTGTCTTATGTCTCCTGTTCTGGACCTGTTTAAAGGTTCACACCAAACTAAGAACTAAAGGTGCAATGAGTCAAACCTGGACCGAGTTTATTTCAACATATCCATGTCTTCAGGCCTCATTTCAGATGTTAAACAGAGGATTAAATGTGTCAAAATTAAAACTAGAGACAAAAAAAAAACTGGACAAAACTGTCATGTTGTTATCCTCAGATCATAACTGTTTAACTCAAACACAAATGGACCAGTCTGTGGACCTGTTGAATCCAGGTGTTTGTGTTCTAACAGGGGTCTGGGATCCAAAACTATAAGGACTAATGTCAGAATAGAGTTTAATATTATGGGATAGATATCAGTGCATTGGTTAGTTTGGTTTTGGTTTATTTAAAAAAAAAAAAAAAAAAAAAAAAAAAAAAAGAGTAAAAAAGACCCAAATAATCAATAAAATGAACAAAATAATCCAAAAATAACTAAGGAAGACCAAAATAATGAACAAAATTAACACAAATGGATAAAATAATCAACAAAATGAATAAATCAGTGTAAATACAGTTGTTTCTCCACTGTGTGTCCAACAGTCTGTGGAGCCCTTGAATCCAGGTGTTTGTGTTCTAACAGGGGTCTGGGATCCAAACTATAAGGACTAATGTCAGAATAGAGTTTGATATTATGGGATAGATATCAGTGCATTGGTTCATTTGGGTTCAATTATTATCTTTGTTTCCAAAATGCCTGAGATGGTTTTTACATAATTTCTCTCAACATTGGTTTTTTTTTATCCATGACCCTGATTTTAAATGTTCTTCCTCTAAATGTCTGTAATATTTTTCCTGCTCTGACTGTAAATAATAATTTTCTTCCTCATCGAACCATCTACTGTCATCACATCTGACTGAGCAAGAAAAATTTACCATTAAACTACTGTCAAATACTGATGTTTCTAAACCAGGGATGTAAAACATGCGTCCCAGGGGCCAAATGCGGCCCACCAAAGGTTCCAATCCGACCCGTGGGATGAATTAGCAAAGTGCTGTTGAACTAGTTTTAGTTCAGGTTCCACATACAGACCAATATGATCTCAAGTAAAATAACAGTATAATAATCTACAAAAAATAATGACCCCATATTTTCTTCTCAATTTAAGTAAGTAAGTAAAGTAAATTTTATTTATAGAGCACTTTTCACAGACAGAGTCACAAAGTGCTTTATCAATTCAAATCAGAATCAAATTAAGTTTACAGAGACCCAACAGAATCCTTCAGGAGCAAACACTTGTGATTGGTGACAGTGGAAGGAAAAACTTCCCTTTAACAGCAGAAACCTCGAGCAGACCCAGACTCCTGAAGGATGGACGTCTGCCTTGACCAGTTGGGGTTAAAGAGAGAGAGAGAGAGTAAAGGAGGAGAAAAGAGAGAGCGATAGAGATATAGAGAGACTGGGGGGGGGGGGGGGGGGGATGACACATGGAGTACGTTATGATGAATACATAGAGTGTAATCAGTCTGTGGTGGTCCTGGTCAGGTGGGAGACTAAAAAGCCTTTTTGAACAGGAGGGTTTTGAGGTGTTTCTTAAAGCTCTGTACAGAGTCCATGGACCGTAGGTGTAGAGGCAGGTCATTCCATAGACGTGGTGCCACAGCTTTAAAAGACCTGTCACCGCGTGTGCTAAAACAGGTCCGTGGAACCATCAGCAGGTGCTGTCCCTGAAGACCTCAAGCTACGAGTCGAGCTGTAGCGCGGATCAGGGAAGCAATGTATGCAGGGGCCTGGCCATGTAGGGCCCGGAAAGTTAGCACAAGAATTTTGAAATGAAGACGATATAGAACAGGAGCCAGTGGAGAGATTTAAGGATGGGAGTGATGTGGGTTCTCCTGTTTGTGCGGGTCAGGAGCCTTCAGCAGAGTTCTGGACAAACTGTAGACGGGCCAGCTCCTTCTTGTTTAAGCATGTAAACAGGCTGTTGCAGTAGTCTGAGCCAGAAGACACAAAAGCGTGAACGATCATCTCGAGCTCATTTGTGGACACCATAGATCTGAGTTTGGAGATGTTGCGTAGGTGGAAGAAACAGTTTTTGACTAGGTGTTTGGAGTAGAATTCTAAAGACATGTCCTGGTCAAAGATGACACCCAGATTCCTCAGTTTGGTCTTTACCGAGGAACTCAGGTCTCCAAGGTGATGTTTGATCCCTGGGATTGCACTATCCGGGGCAATGATGAGGGTCTGTGTTTGACTGGAGTTCAGCTGGAGGCTGTTCTCATTTAGCCACTGCTTCAGCTCTGACAAGCAGTTGATTAAGGAACTCAGTTTGTGGGGCTCAGAGGAGTTAAAGGAGCAGTATATCTGGATGTCATCCGCGAATAGATGATGGGAGACATCACTATACTGTTGGATAATGTGGCCAAGTGGGAGGACATAGAGTAAGAATAGGACTGGTCCCAGGACAGAGCCTTGGGGCACACCACACAGTAGATCCGCTGAGTCAGATTGGAAGTTGTTTATTGACACAGTGAAGCTTCTGCCGGTCAGGTAAGAGGAGAACCAGTCTAGCACATGACCTGACATCCCTACCAGGTCCCTCAGTCTCTCAATCATTATGGTATGGTCCACTGTGTCAAAGGCCGAGGAGAGATCTAGCAGACCAAGACCGTGGATTTCCCGGAGTCAGCCGCCATCAGGATGTCACTAGACACTTTTAATAGTGCGGTTTGTGTTGAGTGGCGTTGTCTAAACCCAGACTGAAAAGTGTCATAGATCTGGTGTGTCTCCAGAAAAGCTGTCAGTTGTTTAGACACTGCCTTCTCAAGGATTTTGGCCAATAGGGGGAGCTTTGAAATGGGCCTGTAGCTTTTGAAGTCTGTGGGGTCCAGTGTGGTTTTCTTTAGTTTAGGTTCTATGATGGCCTGTTTGAAGGAGCTGGGAAACAAACCAGTTGTGAGCGACAGGTTAAAAAACTTTATGACCCATGGTCCAATAGTGTCAAAGACACCGACAAGGAGCTTATGGGGGAGGAGGTCTGCAGAGTTGGAGGAGGGTTTCGTTTTGGATAAAAGTGCTGAGATGTCCTCCAGTGTCACAGGGTCGAAAGAGGACCAGGTTTGCAGAGGGGGATCAGATAGGGTCAGACGGCCAGAGGGTGGTGGGATATTGTGTTTAATATCCCTGATCTTGTCTGTGAAGAAGTTTAGGAAGTCATTGCTGTCAGCTTTACAGAGCACAGGGGGGGGGGGGGGGGGGGGGCAGCAGGGGACACAATGGACTGGATTGTGTCAAAGATTACTTTGGGGTTTTTCTTGTTTGTGGCTATAAGTTTGTGGAAGTAGCTGGATCTTGCCTCCTTAATCATTTTATTTAATGAGGTTATGAGATCTTTAAGATGTAACCTGTGTACTTCCAACTGGGGTGATTTCCAAAGACGCTCAGTTTTGTGACAAGTTCTCCTTAGGTTTAAGATGTTTTCATTTATCCAGGGACAAGACCACTTACCAGTGACATTAGTTTTCACGGGAGCCACCTGGTCAAGAATAGAGCTGCAGTGTGTGGCAAAGCACTGGATAAACTCATCAACATCAGGACACTCATTAAGAAGACTAGGGTTAAACAGGGCACGGAAATCCTGGGCTGTGGACTCTGTAATGATCCTCCTCTTGGCCCTTCTAGGTGCAGGCTTGGGCTCCAGAGGCACACATAAGTCAAAAAACACACCACAATGATCACTCAAGTGGACATCCTCAACACACACATTTGTGACGTGTAAGCCCAATGAGAAAACCAGGTCCAGGGTGTGGCCTTTCCTGTGGGTGGGGCCAGATACATGTTGTTTGAGGTTAAAAGTGTCAGTCATGGCTAAAAGTTCCATTGCTGGGCTGGATGAATTGTTATCGATGTGCAGATTGAAATCCCCAAGAATTAAAACCTTCTCCAGTTTTATTATTGATGTTAGGAAATCACTGAAATCGCTTAAGAAGGCACCAGCAGGGCCAGGGGGACGGTAGATTAAGAAACAGTAAAACACACTGGACGAGCCAATCTTGATCATTTGTGACTCAAATGAGGGAAAGTCATCGGTGCTCATCCCTCTGCATATGTATTTGTCTTGGTGCACTACAGCCAGGCCACCGCCCCGGCGACAGGGGCGGGGCTGACCAAAAGCAGAGCAGCCAGGAGGGCACAGTTCATTTAAATGAATGAACTCCCCATCCCTTTGCCACGTCTCCGTCAGGAATAATGCATCCAAGTTCCTGTTGGTAAAAAGCTCATTTAGGGAGAAGGATTTATTGGCAATGGAACGTGCATTTAGTAATCCAAACCGGCTAGGTGGTGGTGACATCATGGTGTTCGTGTCCGCTGTGTGTAATGGGATTTGTGTCAACCACCTACGGTGCCTTTTAGCAGAGTGAAACCCCATACGAGACCTGGATATGACAGGAATGGGGAAGAGCAAGGCAGAGGTGTAGGCTGCTGGAGATGGGGAAGGAGAAGAGGAATTCACTGAGGAGGTTAGTTGACAGGTGGACAGTGTCATTGAAGCCCACGTGAACTCTGATCCGGGTAACGGTGGACGGCAGTGAGAGCAGCAGCTGAGGCAGTTCATGGAGGATGGAGGTGACGGTGGAACCAGGAAAACACCTGGTTATGGCGTTAAAGAAACGGACGTGACGGATGATGGAGTCCCCGAGGATAGCGGTGGTCGGAGGGAAAAGTGGTCGAGGAGACGGTGTTGAAGGTGAAGGGTTCCTGGTCTCTCTAGGTGGACATTCCACGGGTGGACCGTCAGTGTGACGGCGGACGGCCTCTCGGAGGAGGCGGCGCCGGGCAGAGGAGCGGACCGAGGAGCGGGGACCCTTGTTCGACGGCTTTACAGGAGGACCGGCTTTAGGACCGTCGCCGGTAATCAGCTCGGTGGCAGCCACGGTGTCAGCAGGAGCCGGTTCCGGGACAGAGCCAGGTGGGATGGGGGGCACACCAGCCGTGGCGGGGGGAGCCGGAGCGTCCTCCACGGACAGGACGGCGAAGCGGTTTGATGTGCTGATGGTCGGAGGTGGTGAGTCTTTGCTGGTGTTCTTTTTGCGGCCACGAATCACCACTTCAGACCAGGGTGTAGAACACGGGGGGCGAGAACAGGCAGAGGAAGGATCCCATAACACCGTATCATCACAGGAGGCTTTGGGCTTCTCTGCGCTTTTCAGGAACAGACTGGACAGTGTGGGAAGGCGGCTGGAGAAACCACAGAGCTGGACATTTTTCTCCGCGAGTTCTGCGGAGAGGCGCAGTATTTCCTCTTTGAGATCCGCGATAGTTTGGTAAGCCTTTACCAGGGTTTTGTTTGCTTGGACGAGAGGACTATCTCCGGCTGATGAGGATGACGCCATGGTGGAAACAGCGAGATACGGGGCAGAGCGCGGGAAGCGGTGGGTGACAACCAGAGGTAAGGATCCACTGACAATACTGACCTGTCCTGATGAAGGTTTGGGTTGATAGCGTCAAGTTAAAAAGACACGGTTAAGAGGTTGGGTTCAAGTGAGTAAGCATTGAAAGGCAAGAAATAAGTAGTTAAAAGGCTGGATTTCTAAGAGTAGATCCGCCGGCGGTTTGACAGACGCCACGCATGCGCACTGTAGTCCCTGTGATGTGAAAAAAAAAATATTACGTTATGCCTATCAATAATGACAGCTTCAAATGTTTGTCTTTGTTTTAGTGCAAAAAATAACATTAAATTATGAAAGTATTTACATTTATAAACTATCCTGTAACAAAAAAATATGAATAACCTGAACAAATGTGCCCAACCTGAAATGTCTGTATTAAATTCAGTCCAGTTTGAACTCTTTTCTTCCTGTTCCTCAGTGTTTAGTGTCTTTGGAGATCTGCTCCAGAATGCACATGGACTAATGAGAAGTGGAGGAAGAAGACTAAGAAAATTACACTGATTTATCTGAAGAAATGTCACTTTTTTCAGGTTCTTCACATCTTTTTTGTCTGGATAGTTTATAAAAGTATTTCATGATTTAATTGGGGTTTTTTGCACTAAAACAAAGACAAAATTTGGAGTTGTCATTATTTATAAGTTATTATGTTATTATTTTACTGGTTTGGCCCACTTTCACATCAAATCAGACTGAATGTGGCCCTTGAAAGAAAATGAGTTTGAGAGCCCTGTTCTAAACTCTATGGACATAAATATGTGGACACATCATGTCTCCAGCTGTCAGATGTCCTGTTCATGAGGATCAGACACAGAAACATCAGTATTAATAATCAACAGGATATCTATCCCATAATATGAAAGTATATTCTGACATTAGTCCTTCTTGTTTTGGATCCCAGAGCCCTGTTAGAACACAAACACCTGCATTCAACGTGTACACAGACTTTTGTCCATTTGTGTTTGAGTTAGAACATTATGCTAGGAGGCTAACGCTATAATAAACGGTCAGCCTCAGTAAATTCTTCCTCTTACCGAGTCGTCGTCATCGTCATACTCCATGTCTTCTTCTCTGAACATGTCTCTCTTCAGCCCCGCCTCCATTCGACTGGAGTCCTGCTCATCATCTTCCCATCCGACCACAAACCGAGGAACGTCTCTGCAGCCCCGCCCCTGACCGCCGCGCCGCTCGGACATCACAGAGTGCCGAGCCGCATGGCCAATGGGGAGGCTCCGCTCGGGTCAGGTGATCAGGAGACGTGGACAGAGAGCATGTGCAGGACAGGTGTGTAGGTGTGTGTTCAGGTATCAGATGGATCCGAGCTGTAAAAGAGCCATGAGTCGACTGATAAGACGTTCACATGTTCAGACGGAGGGAAACGCCAGCGTCAGCATCTGAGGTCAGAGGAGAAAGAAGAAACATGTCAGTGAGGAGCACCACCACATCAGACCGACCAGATTAATGATTATTACTGTTATTAAGGCTGGAACTAATGACTGTTTACACTGTCGACTCGTCACAGTATGAACTGCAAAAAACTACCATCTTATTTATATTTCTTGAAGCAATAAAATACATTTTCTTATGACCTCATAATTATATGTACTGAATATTTTTGTACACTTATTTATATTTCATTAATTAATTATCATATTGATAAGGTATTGTCTAGTACATATGGTACAAATTGCTGTTCTAATTTTGTGTCTTTGTAGAGTGTATAGAAGGATAGAACAATAGATAAGGGATTAAAGCAAAAATTTTTCATCTGACTGAAAATTTTCTTCTGGTCAAAATCATTGGCCACTATTAAAAATGATGCAATACAATACTACTATAGCGTACAAGTTTATATAGTCAAATTTGGCAATACTGTAAAACCCACTGAATGGGAGAGTGTACAGGTGTAGAAGATTAGTAACATGGATAGAAAAAATGTCATGAGTGGTATTGGTGGGGGGTCTGGGGGTCCTCCCCCAGAAAATTTTTAAAGCTTCAGGTCAATTTTGGTGTTCTGTGGTTAATTTTAAAGGGTATGAAAACCTGTGAAGCAAGTGAAAATAACTAGAAGAAAACCTTACTGCAAAAAATGAGTGAAAAACTTTTTATTTAACAATTTAGGAACTCCAAAAACATAACTCCAACTCCAACAGCACATGAATTTTGGGGAAAATGTCTGTGTAAATGTTTTTTTGCACCATGATCTAATTGGAGTTCCATCGTCTCCCTTCTCATCAAGCCACGCCCACCTCCATCTGTTTTTCACGCATCTCTCAATAGTTACCACTTCAGCACCTTCCTCTACAAACGTGTCCATGATGTCGTATATGCTAGCCAAAATAATCTGTACGTCGTCAAACCTGCGTCCACAACCCCCTCCCACCAATATCATGTTCTGATTGGAAGAAATTACGTCAACTGAAACAGAAATTCTATTCCGTTCCAGATCCTCTCTGAGGGGATTTCAAATACAGTGGCTTTGCAAATACCAAGGGTGTTACTCATTCATTCAGTTTTCTCTTCGTACTGTACCACACAGATAGAAATAAGATGCTAAACGGGTCCAAATAAAGCACTTATGCAGTCAGGCGCGTAACCGCGTAAGGCCGCGGCGCGCACAGCCGCACGCACGGGAAGGGCACATACACACAAACGCACACACACACACTAGTCATATACCGGCAAGAGGAGATCAGCTCTGAACCCAAACATGAAGGTCCATGCAGATCAGTTCCATCTTCTTCCCTTTTCGCTGTGGTTCTTTCATAATGAAAGCTACTTGTTAGCACTAAACTAAAGTTAGTCTGGAGGCTGAACTTCGGTAAAGCTGAACTTGTCCATGTGTTTCTGAGGCACAGAATGAGCAGCGTTTCCTTCCAAAGAGAAATACTCATCAATCTGTCCTCCCGACATAAAAATAAAGAAGTCATCTTATTATCATCACTGTTAAACCTATCAGCCCCCTGAGCCTGTGTTAAACACCTGCAGACCCAGGACAGCAGACCCAGGACTGCAGACCCAGGACAGGATCGTGGTGCCGACTGGACTCCATGAAACACGTGTGGAAGTTACTTCAATATGACTTTTTTCCCTCAATTTTTCCATTTGACGGAAATCTGTCGTGGTGACGGAGAACTTTAATCCCTACGATAGATAGATAGAACGATAGATAGAACGATAGATAGAACGATAGAACGATAGAAAGAACGAACGTAGATAGATAGATAGATAGATAGATAGATAGATAGATAGATAGATAGATAGATAGATAGATAGATAGATAGATAGATAGATAGATAGATAGATAGATAGATAGATAGATAGATAGATAGATAGATAGATAGATAGATAGATATCATATCATGATTACCATGATCAAAATGATCATGGTAATCATTATTATCGTGGTATTGTTGAAATGTGATCACAGTGGTCAAAAGTACTGATACACACACTGAAATAATTTAACAAAGTTGTATTTTGAAAATAACAATAATAAAATGACACGCACAATGTTCTGTTGGCAGAAACATTCAAATATTAACATGTAAACATCAAACATTCAGGACAGAACAGATATGTGCACCAGGGCTGGAACTGATAGGATCTGATCAATATCAATGCCATTGTCCATTCTGCTTATCAATCCAATTCCATATCAATTCTCCTATTGATTCCTGAGTGGTTTTTTGAGTGGGAACAAAAGTAGTTGGACAGGTCAGAGTTTATTTGACCCTTTTCAGATCAGATCATTCCCAGTGTCACACATATACTCCATTATGCACACAAACAGGAAGTCAAACACAAACAGATTTTCATGAACGGTTTAATGAACAAATGTAAATATTCTGAAAGAATGAGGATTTAAAAACATGTTAGGGTGATCTGATCCAGACCGGTCAGTGGTGATCTCTCTCTCCACATAAACATGCAAGATTTCAGAATTTTTTTCCAAGGCACACTGTAGGATTTGTGTAAAAATAAAATGCCTTTATTACTGTATGGCAATCTTCTAAAATAAAGCCAACACGATTGCCATTTTTCCATCTTCTTCATATATTCCTGAGGTCCTCGGCCCCCTTCCTGTCTCTTTGTGTTCAGCCCCAGGACGCTGGACTTCAGGTGAAACCCTCCATATATGGTAAGGAGCTTCCTAGTCTTGATATCAGTGGCTTGTATCTCTTCCAGTGGCCAGGATGTTATACCAGGGGGTATACTGGGGTATCTGACCACTGGCAGGACATAGGTGTTAATGTCCTGGGTCTTATTTTTGCCGTTCAGCTGACTTTTCAGGACCTGCCTTACCCTGTGTAGGTATTCTGCTGTGGCTGACCGCCGAGCTGCCTCCTCATGATTACCATTTCTTGTTTGGGTGTCTGCTGGGGTGGTGACGACTGGGTCTGGTTCTGGAAGTTGGCTGTGCTCTGCCTGTCAGTCCATCAGCCATTGGGCGTTAGTGTTCTGTGTTTCCTCTTTGTCCCAGATACTCTTCCAGTACTACTCAGTCTCAGCTCTGGGTGGGTCTGTTGTCACCTTGGTACCCTTCCATTGACAGTAGACCTCAGCTGGGTCGATGGAGAACACTTTGTTTCTTCTCCTTGCCTCTTCTTCTCTTGTAGACCTCTTTAGGGGGTACCTAGGGCTGTGAGTGTTTGCTTAGCAGTCTCCAGGTCCTCAGCTGTGGACAGTTTGTTGTATTTCCTGGGCGGCTCTTTCTTTAGAGTCCCACCTCTGCTTAGTTCTGTTAGAAGGAGGACTTCTCTCTGTGCCGCCACAATCTTTGCCTCTAGCCTTCTCCTCCATGGGGCAAGTCACTCCTTCTGGCTACTACTAATACTGTTCATCTTTTAGCTGAGCATCTCTAGGATGACTGTTGCTGCTGCATACATCAGCCGAACACCCGATTTTTTCCTCTAAAAACTTGATTTTCGATTTCTATTTTTGGGTAAAACTACAAAAGACAACAGAAGTCAGCATGTCGTTTTCGTGAGCAGCCCACAATGCAAGGCACTGCTCCCTAGCTCCAATCTGTGATGGTATCACGTGATGAACCTACAAAAGTTTTATTTTTTTCTTCATTAAATCTTTATTGAATGAAGTAGAGTATACAAACAATGTACACAACAAGAAAATAACATAACAAGTTTGCCAGGGGGAATACACTACTATAAATTGTCCAAATCAGAGCAAAGAGCAGAGTTTGTATAGCCTTTTTGTTTCCAGATTTATCAAACAGCTTTAAATAAAGTTCAACATCTTTCAAAAAATAAATATTTGGTTTTGTGTTCCACATAAAAAACAGTCTAGTGGTGTGAGGTTCTGGAGAATGCAGAGGATATTCACCCAAACCCCTCCGTCCAATCCACCTGTTTGTCCAGTTCTCCAGATCTCACACCACCAGACTGTTTTTTATGTGGATCCCTAAAAGACAAAGTCTCCATTATGAGACCTGCAGCAGTGGCTGAACTGAGAGCAGCCACTGAAGGTGGATGCACACAAATACCAGTGGAACCGTTTGTGATGTGTGTGGTTCCACTGGTTGTCGTCAGCAGAGTCTGGACCAGAACGGACGTCAGTTTGAGAACAGGAGGAACAAACAAGAAAAGGAGGTTAGGAAATTTAAATGAATTTGAATAAACACCTACTTTACAATTATTTAAAGTGTGTATACATTTTTGTGGGACACCCTGTATATTCAGAGCTATACACACACACACACACATTTGTATATTTACAGCTTCTTGTATGTATATGTGTATATTTTTTCTTTTTTGTTGTATTGATAATTTCTTTCCTGATATGAGAGCGAATGAATAATGGGTCAATAATGTAAAGCGCTTTGGGCGTCTAGAAAGGCGCTATATAAATCCAACCCATTATTATTATTATTATTACTTGAATGCAGCGACTGTAACACAATCATTTCCCCCTGGGATTAATAAAGTATTCCGATTCTGATTTTCTTCCCTTTAACAAGAACATTTAGTGCACAACAATTAGAATGCAGAATAAAGTTTGTTAAATAAATATTCAATTCAATAAGCAGCAACAAAACACTTTTTCCCCTTAAACTAAAGTGCATTTTGTGCAGAACAATTCCAGTGACTAATAGACAAACAAACAGCTAAATAATCAGGAGTTGTATTCATCAATGAAATAAACATTTTTCCTCAAACAAAAGTGCATGACGTCACTAACGACCTGTCGATGAATAATTTAGTCATCCACTAAGTTTGCCGTTGACTATTCATCCACTAGTGGACTAGTCGTTGCAGTCCTAGTGTTTATCAAACCGACAACATGAACCGAAATGAATGAAAACACGAACCCACATGGCCCAAAGCAGACCGTCGACAACAGAGTCCATTAACAGTCTAGAGTCTGATCGGACATGAACACACACCACAAACATCACCAGAACACCACCTGACGCCTGCCATTCACATCCATTCACAGCCCCTGGCTCCGCCCACAGCGGCTGATGCAGAAGCTGGATCTTACTGCACTGACTCCGCCCCTTCAAAGCCCCCGGCTCCGCCCTCAGCAGCTCACGCAGAGGCTGAATCTGACTGCACTGACTCCGCCCCTTCAAATCCCCCGGCTCCGCCCACAGCAGCTCACGCAGAGGCTGAATCTAACTGCACTGACTCCGCCCCTTCACAGCCCCTGGCTCCGCCCACAGCGGCTGAAGCGGAGGCTGAATCTGACTGCACTGACTCCGCCCCTTCAAATCCCCCGGCTCCGCCCACAGCGGCTGAAGCGGAGGCTGAATCTGACTGCACTGACTCCGCCCCTTCACAGCCCCCGGCTCCGCCCACAGCGGCTGAAGCGGAGGCTTAATCTGACTGCACTGACTCCGCCCCTTCACAGCCCCCGGCTCCGCCCTCAGCTCCGCCCTCAGTGGCTGAGGCGGAGGTTGAATCTGACTGCATAGACTTCAGTCCTTTAAACATGTCTCAGGTCTTTCCTCTTGGCGCCTGACCTCTGTCCAGAAATAACCCTGTTCCCTGTTCTGTTGGGGTTGGCTGGTACTGGGGGGGGAGGGGTGAGGGGGGGGGGGGGCAGGACAGATCAGTCATCATCACAGTGAGAGGTGACGACAGGAGGCTGAAATGAACCCAGTCAACACAGATAAACTCATATAAGCACAACATGGACTCTGACACTGGGGCATGATGGGTAATAACATGCACTGAGGCATGATGGGTAAAGAACTGTAAAAGGAGGAGATTTATGATGACATGTCCTTATTCTGTCAGAGTTTTAATTTGTTCACTGTTGTTTTTATTGTGAACTGAACAACTAGCGCAATGTTCCACAATGTTATTTACATTCTTTTTATTTTTTTCTTCAGGATTTATTTTGTTTTCAGTCTCCTTTTGTTCTCCACAGATGTCACATGGTTTGTCTCTGACTGAAAACATGTCATTGACTTTATCAACTCATACGTCAACTAGCTTATCTGTGTGTGTGTGTGTGTGTGTGTGTGTGTGTGTGTGTGTGTGTGTACTATTTATCTTATGAACCTTTAGGTCAGTTAAAATATTTAACCCTTTCATGCATACTGGTCAGTACAGTGGACAGTTCTTCTCCAGCTGTTCTCTTGTATATTCATGGGTTTTGTTGTTTTAGTTCATATCAGCCGACACATTAGACACTAATGCACCATCTCATACTCTGTAATTCAGACCATTACTGTAACTTTGCTGTTCTTAACAAACCTGATCTGCAGTGACATGTTTGAGTGTAAATCGACTGCTAGTTGTTTTTAGACTGTAATTACCAGTTTTCTTAAACAAACAGGGTTTCTTTTTGCATATTATCTCCATGAAGTGAGTAATAACTAGTATTAGAGTATGATAAAATGTGAGAAAACATCAGATTGACTGCATTAAAAATGTTTTTATTTCCAATCCAATCCAACTTTATTTCTAAAGCACTTTAAAACAACTACAGTGGACCAAAGTGCTGTACAGAAGAATAAAAGCACAATAAAAAATGTACAAAAGCATTAAAAAACATTGAAATCAAATAAAAATAACTACAACTATATTTCATAGTTTTCACACAGTTTATCACTTTCTGATGATGGGTTTTGAATAAATGTTTGTTTTCTTCAGAAATTAAACACATGGTGTCCAGCTGAGCAGACATTTTTGTAACTCCATGAAAATTAGGTTCATAAAAAAATTTCAATCGCATTGTTGTTTTCATGTCGAAAGAGGATTTTTTTTTTTCTTTTAACCTCCGCCAAGGAGGTTATGATTTTGTCGGCGTTGGTTTGTCTGTCTGTCTGTGTGTGTGTGCAAGATAACTCAAAAAGTTATGGACAGATTTGGATGAAATTTTCAGGAAATGTTGATACTGGCACAAGGAACAAATGATTAAATTTTGGCGGTGATCGGGGGTGGGCGGCCCACGGGGGCCCACTGATCTGCCTTGGCAGAGGTCTGTGCTCTATGAGTGCTTCTAGTTTCTGTCTTGTTTGTTTTGCTTTGGTTGTTGGAGTCTGATATTTGTTTCCTGTGTTGAAAAACGTTGTCTTCAATTGAACAAATATTGTAAATTTTCCTTCACACCAGAAAAATCTATAAATAAATTTGATTTAAAAAGAGGAATTAAAAACACTCAGAACAAAAGTCTCCACTAAGGTTCTCATAATTCATGCCTGAAAGGGTTAAAACCAAATGTCAGAAAACTGTCCTTTTATCAGTCACTGACTCTGAACTCCAAACTTTATTGTTCTCTCAGTCTTTTAAAGTCCAGTCAGATTAAAACGCTTCATGTAAAAAGTCACGTATGAGATGAAAATAATCTGATTAAAAGTCATAAAATTAATTAGGATTCATGCTTAAGTGTCGGTTCAGATTTTTAACATATTCAGTTCATGACAGAGAAAAGGAAATAAACTAATATTCACACTGAAAAAACTGCAATAATAGAAAATCGGCTTTCATGTATTTTGGTTTTTTAGACGTTGTTGTTCAGTCCAGCCGTAGGTTTTCAAAGTGTTTCAGCTCAGGGTTATGCACCGGCCGCTCCATAACATTCCCTGGACATAGTTCTGCAGCAGCAGTGACCTCTGGTTTGGGTCATGGTCGTGTTGGAGTCAGACACAGTTCTGCTGACGGAGGTTTTCTTTCAAATCTTCACGTCCTTCTTTCTTCATGATTCCTTCCACTGTGAGGAGATTCCCAGTCACCACGAGGGTGTAAGAAAATATCAGTTCTGCAATATATCGCGATATTTCATTTCACAATACTGTATCGATATTAAAAAGTACTGTATGGATACTTTTAGGTATTTATTCAAATGCAGATATTGTGGAGGTTCATTTTTGTTTATCTTTTTTGTTTATATTTTATTTCTTATTATTTCACACTCTTTTGTTCAATAATGTTTGTTCCTTTGTTGGGATTGAACTCAAATCCTGTTCTGATGTTAGTTGTGAACTAATAGAATCTGAACATTTGAACAGGATCTGAAACTGGAATGTCTGTAAAACAGAATTTCAGTTTGAACACAGTTTGAACATTTGGTGATAGAACATTCAATCCTGTTGGGATCAAATAAAAATGTGTTTAGGATTTGTGCAGATTTCTGCTGGAATTCAGTTTTTCAAGGAAATAATCATTTAAAAAAAAGAAACAAACAAAAAATTGCCATTTTAACAGTATCATGATATATCGTGATATATCGTATCGTGATCCTAGCACTGTGATTTGTATCATATCACCAGGTTCTTGCCAATACAACACAATACATTCAAAACGGAAACATTTTATTTGCTAAAATTAATTTGTTTTTGATCGTGTAATAGTTTGTTATAATATGTTGCAAATAAATGTTAATTTTAGACAACATTTGACTATATAATGTAAATTTTTATTAGTAAGTTTTAATTTTTTTCTTTTTTTTTTTTTTTATAAATTATTAGAAACTTCAGGTGACCCCAGACATTCAAAACAGAGACTTTTTCTTGGCTAAAATTAATTTGTTTTTGATCATGTAATAGTTTGCTATAATATGTTGCAAATAAAGGTTGATTTTAGGTAACATTTGGGTTATATAATGTGAATTTTTATTAGTAAGTTTTGATTTGTTATCAATTACTGGACATTTCAGACGACCCCACGTGGGGTCCCGATCCCAAGGTTGAAAATCACTGCTTTATGCTGTTTGTTCTTTTTCTACCTTCACACGGTCAAAATAAATAATTAAATGAAATGAAAATGACTGAAAAGTTGAGCTGAGGCTCAGAGTCCGACACCAAACGGTGGGAGGTGCAGTGAATGTATACGCAGATGCTATAAATACTGTGTGGATGGATGCTTTTCATTGTCTGAATATCTGACAGCTGATCTGATCTGCTCCAGTCACCGCCTCAACCTCCAAACGTTCATACTTTTCACCTTCAAACGTGTAAACATTACAACTATTTCAGCTCAGTAAACTAATTATGATCCTGTTACGCACTGGTCTGTAGGTTCAGTTTATTCACAGTCTCAAATAAAACTCCAACTAGTGTTCAGAGAATGCAAACCTCCGCCAAGCACCCCGAATGGTGTGCATGTGTGGATCGACTATTTCTGTTTAAATTAAACAGTTTCAAGGTTGTTCCATACAGCAGAAAAACTGTAGTCAAACATGGTAATAAATTTTTATAGGTTTTAAATTTTTATAGTTTGATTGAATTCAAAGATTTGAACTATAGGTGTTCGGTACAGGGGGTCTGTAGTTTTTATTTATTTATTTATTTATGAACAACAAAAACTGGAACTTATGTCATAGAACATATGTCAAATTTTATGATGATATTTCATGAATTGCATTTTTTATGATTTTTTGAAAACGGTGCATAAAAAATAACAAAAGTCAACAGAGCGTAACGGAAGAGAAATGGAGCAGAATGATATTTGGTACAAAGTTGAAGCTTGGTACCAGTCATGTGTATGTCAAATTATATTAAATTCCCATCAATATTAGTTGAGTTCTAATTTTAAATGTGTGGTAAATGGGATTTTCAATGTTTAACGTAAATGTCCACAGAGTCCACATTCCACAGTGGATGTGGACAATTTTTTGCCAGATACAAGATATTGTTCTAAGCTACAGGTGGATCCAATTGGAGGAGAATCAGAGTCGTTATGAATTTTCAAAAATTGCTCAATGAGAGATGAGAGATAGGAAAACTGTAGAAGTTGTGACCTTGCTGTGACCTTGAACTTTGTCCTACTGGGACCAAAATGGACTGGGTTGGTCCCAGGGCCTAGGCCTATCTGTGGGGAAGATTCAGGAAAGATGGGTGGAAGAGTTTTCCCCTAAAGTTGCTAAAACAAAGAAACAATAACACAAAAAGCAAAGTGATCACAATACCTCCAGGCGGAGGTAATAAATGTTTGAGTGTTTTGTCGTTTCACTCCTGTTTAATCTCATGTTGTTGTTCGTTATAACAGATTTCAGTGTTCAGTATTATAGACGTCTAACATGTTCTGACGATAAGAGCAGTTCATTCACTGCATCATTTTGTTCAATAAGAACTCAGAATTTGTTCATTGTTGTGAAAGAAAGAAAATGATTCATATAAACTCTGGATAATTACAGACGTGTGTGTTTTGACGTGTTTCATCACATATAAATAACTTAAAAATAGTTTCATCTTTAACCCTTACAGACCCAGACGTCCACCTTTAACCTAAACCGTCTACTGATCTAAAATGTTTGATAACTCCTGAACCACTAAACCTATTAATCCATGTCAATAATTGGTGTAAAATACAGTTCTTCATCTTTTCATGGTCATCAGATATGACCATATTTGGACATTCAGAGGCTCCATAGTGAACCTCACACACCGTAATCTTCTACAACAAAGGTGTCAAACCAGTGGCGGCTGCTGGTCTTTCAGACAGGGGAAGCTCACTGTCGGCTTACATCAAAAAAAATTGTCAAGTTATTTAAACATAAATTCGTCCCTCCGTTCCTTTTTCAGAAAATGCTCAGTGTCCTTATCGTACCAGTAGGCGTCTTTTCCAGGGACTGGACCAGTGTCCTCTGAATGTCCAGCAGAGCTGGGCTGCTCAGACGGCCTTGGCCCAGTGCATTGTGGGTGTCAGACTTCAGCCTTTTAATCAAGAGAGTCTCCTTTCACTCCGACCTAACAGTATGATTGATTTAACTATCTACAAAAAGATATTAAACTCAAACAAGAAGTGATTAAATTATGAAAGTGAAACAAGAAAACGCTGAAATGATGTTAAATTGAAACAAGGAAGAACAATGAGTGTGTTTTATTTACAGTGCAAGAAATGAACGATTAATTTGGTAGTGGTTTGTGTGATTTCCCAGCAGAATGTGTGACGGTATTAAACTGAACTGCGTCAGTGAAGGAGCAGATCTGAAAACAGCTGTCAATCAAACGGGATTCAGCCTTTGGACTGATCCTCCAATCAGCACATGGGATTCTGGCGTCCAGCCCGGCCGAGCTCCGCCCACAGCTCCATTCACCCCCAGAGACGCCCAGCGTCCAGGGGCGGGACAACATGGTGTCATTTATCCAATGATCGTCCAGTTCAGAGTCAGTTTCCAGCAGTTCCACTCAGTCCCGTTGAAGTGCATGGACGCTGAGCGTCTACGGACAAATGCACTGAGCAGAGATGGAGGAGAAAACACAGACACGGGAATGGAGGAGAAGTGAACAACATCCAGTCCACTGATCTGGGATCAAACTGATTCTGAACCAACTGGTCTGAGAGATGAACGGGTTCCAACACATTTGGAGTCAATGAAATGAAAACAACTGAACAGATTTGAGCATTTAATGGGAGTCATTTTAGGGAAATTCGGGCTTTCCTTGCAGTCTGACAGAAATCGCCACTGTGTCAAACATACAACCCCCCCCCCCCACACACACACACACACACACACACAAAGGGTCCAATCAGGCCCACTGGGATGAATTTATGAAGTGCAAAAATTTCACTGAAGATATTAACAATCAGTGACGTTAAAATCAATACAATAACATAATAACCTATACATAATGTCAACTCCAAACTTTTGTCTGTTTTAGAGTGAAAAAAGTTAAATTACATTATGAAAATGTTTACGTCTAGAAAGCATCCTTTAAAAATGTGAATAATATGAACAACCTGAAATTTCTTAAGAAAAATAAGTGCAATTTATCAATATCATGCCTCAGTTTATCATTTACATATGTAACTACAGATCACAGTGGCTCTATTAACAAAAAAAATACACAAAACATTTAGTAACAGGCAGAATATTGGTAAAATCATACTTCTTTTTTTTCCCCCTTTTTGTTTGTAGACATAAACATCTTACTAGTCTGGCCCATTTGAGATCATATTGGGCTGAATGTGGCCCCTGAACTCAAATGAGTTTGACACCCCTGTTCTACAACACTGATTCACCAGTAAACCCCATGGAGTTGGATCAATGCCAGTGGATGGACACACTGGGTTTGTGTTTAATTAATGACAGATTTTACTGAAAAAGTCACTGTTTATTCAGTTTTCTCTGTTTTTGATATAATCACCCTCAACTTTAATCTGAGTTTTTATAAACATCTACACCAGGGGTCTCAAACATGCGTCCCGGGGGCCAAATGCGTCCCACCAAAGGTTCCAGTCCGACCCCTGGGATGAATTTACAAAGTGTCTAAATTCCACAGTCCAGGCTGTGGAACTCATTTTAGTTCAGGTTCCACATCCAGACCAATCTGATCTACAGTCCAATAATAACAGCAGAAGAACCCACACAAAAGAAGGACTGCAGATTTACTACTGGGTTTGATGGAAAAATAATATTACATTATGTCTGTAAATAATGACAATTTCACATTTTTGTCTTCATTTTAGAGCGAAAAATTACATTAAATTATGAAAATATTCACATTTCCAGACTATCCTGTAACAATAAAATGTGACTAACCTGAACAAATATGTACAACCTGAAATGTCTGTATTAAATTCAGTCCAGTTTGAACTCTTTTCTTCCTGTTCCTCAGTGTTTAGTGTCTTTGGAGATCTGATCCAGAATGCACATGGACTAATGAGAAGTGGAGGAAGAAGACTGAGAAAATTACACTGATTTTTCTTAAGAAATTTCAGTTTTTTCAGGTTATTCACATCTTTTTTGTTTGGATAGTTGAGAAAACTAAGAATTTTCATAAGTTAATGGGGTTTTTTTGCACTAAAACAGAGTTTTAGTGCAAAAAGAGTCAGTTGTCATTATTTACAGGTTATTCTGTTATTATTTTACTGGTTCGGTCCACTGCAGATCAAATCTGGCTGAATGTGGAACCTGAAAGAAAATGAGTTTGAGAGCCCTGATCTACATGATCCGTGAATGAAATATAGGAAAATACCTAATGATCACTGAGAAAAAAGAAACATACAGGGGATACTATTATAATAAATGCTGATAAATCACTTAAGAAAAGTAACATATAGAAAAAAAAATATTTTGGAACAGCCACAAAAGGGTTAAGTTTGAATCCAGACTGACTTTGGTCTTTATTGTGACATGTCTTATTCCAGGGCTGTCTAACTCATTTTAGTTCAGTTCCACATTCAACTAAATTTGATCTGCAGTGGGCTGAACCAGTCAAATAAGAACAGAATAATAATATAGAAATAATGTCAACTCCAAACTTTTCTCTATGTTTTAGAGCAAAAAAGTTAATTTACATTATGAAAAGGTTTACATCTACAAACTATCCTTTCAAAAGATGTGAATAACATGAACAAACTGAAAAAATCAGTGTAATTTTAACACTATTCTGCCTCAGTTTATCATTTCCACATGTACATTAGAACTGACAGATCACAGTGGATCTACAAACACACAAAACATTTAATAACAGACAGAATATTGTTCACATTGTACTTATTTCTCTTCAGACAGTTCAGGTTGTTCATATTTGCTGTGAAATTATACTTTGTTTTAGTGTAAATACATGAAAACATTTCCACAGAGACAAGTTAGCAGTTGTCATTATTTCTATGTTCTTCTGATAGTATGTGACTGAATCCTGCCCACTGCAGACTGAACTGGTCTGAATGTGGAACTGAACTAAACGGACTGTTCAGATCTTAGTGTACTTTTTTCATTTTACAGATCCATCCCCAGGGCCGGACTGGACCCTTTGGTGGGCCGGGTTTGGCCCCCGGGCCGCATGTTTGACTCCTGTGTCTTATTCAGTCTGCTCGTTACAGTTACTGCTCGTGTTTGTACTTGGACTCGTGTTGCCTTCACGGACCTCAGCCTGGACCCAAACAGAGCCTCGGGTCCGCTGGTCCTGGTCCAGGTCCTGGTCCTGGTTGGTCTAACCTGTGTTCGGTGCCTTCTGTGGCTCTGAACTCATCCATGTCCGTAAACCTGTACCGCTGACCTCCACATGAACTCTGAACGCAAACACAAACTAACTTCTACCTTCAGTCTGATTCTGCACTAAAACCCGAAGCAGACCGAAAGGGCGCGGAAACAGCCGAACACCGCCGAACCGGACGGACACCCGGCGGACCGACATCAGGTCCGGACTCACCGGGAAGTGGCTCCTGGTTCCGGACTGCCGTCAGCCGGTTCTGCCGGTCCCTGTCCCGGTTCCGCTGACGGTCCTGGTCCGTGTCCGGGTTTTGTTCCGGTCCCGGTCCTCTGCAGAGCCGTGTGGGTCCTCCGGTCCCAGTCTGGGTCCAGGTTCACGTCCGGCCACAGCGGACTCTTCCTCTGTTCTGTCTGCGCGGTCTGCTGTCAATAAAGTTTACAGTTTGAACCGGCTGCAAAAGGCTCCGCGCGCCCCCTGGGGTTCACCTGGGGCAGCGCAGGCGCAAAACCTGGACACGTGATCCAGGCACGAGCAAAGATCAAAGGAGTGACTATGGACACGTGACCAGGAACCAACCGGAAAAACATTTACTGGAAAATATGGATAAAAACAGAAGAACCAATAAAAACATTACACATAAAGAAACAGAACTACTTTAGTGAAAGTTCCCCTCTATATTTAACCCTTTAAAACTTATTTATCACCAGTTATTCTAATTTTATCCTCTGTGTTTATTATGTATTTTCCTATATCTGTCATCTATCACGTAGATGGTCATTAAAGCTCAGAGTAAAGTTATTAAAACACATACAACTGAACAAAAGTTTCAACAAATCTATCAATAACTCTTTATATATATATATATATATATATATATATATATATATATATATATATATATACAGTACAGGCCAAAAGTTTGGACACACCTTCTCATTCTTTGCATTTTCTTTATTTTCATGACTATTTTCATTGTAGATTCTCACTGAAGGCATCAAAACTATGAATAAACACATGTGGAATTATGTACTTAACAAAAAAGTGTGAAATAACTGAAAACATCTCTTATATTCTAGTTTCTTCAAAGTATCCACCCTTAGCTCTGATGACTGTTTTGCACACTCTTGCCATTCTCTTGATGAGCTTCCAGAGGTAGTCACCTGAAATGGTTTCCTAACAGTCTTGAAGAAGTTCCCACAGATGCTTAGCACTTGTTGGCCCTTTTGCCTTCACTCTGCGGTCCAGCTCACCCCAAACCATCTGGATTGGGTTCAGGTCCGGTGACTGTGGAGGCCAGGACATCTGGCGCAGCACTCCATCACTCTCCTTCTTGGTCAAATATCCCTCACACAGCCTGGAGGTGTGTTTGGGGTCATTGTCCTGTTGAAACATAAATGATGGTCCAACTAAACGCAGACCGGATGGAATGGCATGTCACTTCAGGATGCTGTGGTAGCCATGCTGATTCAGGTTGCCTTCAATCTTGAATAAATCCCCAACAGCGTCACCAGCAAAGCACCCCCACACCATCACACCTCCCCCTCCATGCTTCACGGTGGGAACCAGGCATGTAGCATCCATCCGTTCACCTTTTCTGCGTCGCACAAAGACACGGCGGTTGGATCCAAAGATCTCAAATTTGGACTCATCAGACCAAAGCACAGATTTCCACTGGTCTAATGTCCATTCCTTGGGTTTCTTGGCCCAAATAAATCTCTTGTGTTTGTTGCCTCTCCTGAGCAGTGGTTTCCTAGCAGCTGTTTGACCATGAAGGCCTGATTCACGCAGTCTCCTCTTAACAGTTGTTGTAGAGATGTGTCTGCTGCTAGAGCTCTGTGTGGTATTCATCTGGTCTCTAATCTGAGCTGCTGTTAATTTGCGATTTCTGAGGCTGGTGACTCAGATGAACTTATCTTCAGCATCAGAGGTGACTCTTGGTCTTCCTTTCCTGGGGCGGTCCTCATGTGAGCCAGTTTCGTTGGAGCGCTTGATGGTTTTTGCGACTGCACTTGGGGACACATTCAAAGTTTTTGAAATTTTCTAGACTGACTGACCTTCATTTCTTAAAGTAATGATGGCCACTCGTTTGTCTTTACTTAGCTGATTGGTTCTCGCCATAATATGTATTCTAACAGTTGTCCAATAGGGCTGTCAGCTGTGCATCAACCTGACTTCTGCACAACACAACTGATGGTCCCAACCCCATCAATAAGGCAAGAAATTCCACTAAGTAACCCTGACAAGGCACAGCTATGAAGTGGAAACCATTTCAGGTGACTACCTCTGGAAGCTCATCAAGAGAATGCCAAGAGTGTGCAAGGCAGTCATCAGAGCTAAGGGTGGATACTTTGAAGAAACTAGAATATAAGAGATGTTTTCAGTTATTTCACACTTTTTTGTTAAGTACATAATTCCACATGTGTTCATTCATAGTTTTGATGCCTTCAGTGAGAATCTACAATGAAAATAGTCATGAAAATAAAGAAAATGTGAAGAATGAGAAGGTGTGTCCAAACTTTTGGCCTGTACTGTACATACATATATATATATATATATATATATATATATATATATATATATATATATATATATCAGATCCAAATTAGTCAGGTCGATAATTGGTCAACCCATAGTATAAATAAATGTACAATATAAAATATACATGTAAACATATGCAGAATTTACTTTTAGTTGTACTTTTGCAACTTAAGATTTGTTGCCAGAAAATCACTTTTGATTCATATAGTACAATAAATATAAACCAATCCATCAAGCTTTATTTGTACAGCTCCAAGTCATAACAAATGTGACCTCAAGACACTTTACAAAAGAGCAGGTAAAAGACCTGAGTCTGTTTTTTTATATTACAGCAGAGCAGGTAAAAGGCCTTCTCTCTGTTATATTAGGCCGTGACTGAAATGACATGTCTATATCAGAGTGGACTGAAATAATGGCAGGACTGTGGACACTGCTTCTACATTGCATCTAATAATTGCACTATGTTTATATTGTACATATTCTTTTCTGCTGATTTGTATTTGAGTTAGTGCAGTCAAACTATTATAGCTTTTAATCAGATTAATCACAGGGTTGCTGTGGAATAATTTTGATTGATCATGATTAAATATCATTCATTTTTAATTTATATTAATTGTGTTTCATTTTGCATGAGCAAAGAGACTCAAGAAAGGAGGAAATATATATGCACTTAATGTGTTTATTAAACATCTTCAGCACTTTCAACAAAACAACTGTATAAACTGTTCTGCCTCGGGGGGGTTTTTGGGCTCATATTTCCAACCGGAGAGCCGACGCTGTTTAGCCTCTTCCATCTTTATGGGTTGGTTCTGCTGTCCAACATTCCAAAATCATTTTCCAAATGTGGCTTTCACAATGTTCTTTCTCTGTTGCCATGTAACTTTGTAGAAACGTTTTATAAAAATGTTCTGTAATCTGAGGCCTAAATTACATCCTTAAAACAGTTTCTGAATGTTGTTAGGGGAATATTCTTTATTTGTTACCAGTTAACATTGTAGGAACGTTTTACAGTAGAACTTTCTAGAATCTGTTCCCTAAAGAATATCCCCAAAACATCTACAGAATGTTGGACCCAAAACCTTATTCCTCTGTTAACAGTTAACATTATAGGAACATTATATTCAATGAAACATTCTGAAAATGTTCTTGTTACATTAAATGACAATGTTTTCTTCAAACCCTGAACAGAACTTATAGAGAATGTTCCCTCTTAGCTGGTTTATATATGTTTCTATCTGGTTTATATATGTTTCTAACTGGTTTACTGCTGGCTGCTTTGTACATCTCCTTTTATGCTTCGTACATCTCCTCTTCGTGACCCCTCCCCCCTATATATACATATATACAGATAGATAGATATGTGTGTGTATCTGGGGGGGGGGGCAAATTCCTATCTGGCCTTGGGCGCCAAAATGTGTGGAACTGGCCCTGACAATACTGACAGAAAAACAGAACAAACTCACAAACACCTGGATGACAGAAAGACAGAAAAGCACAGAGACAGAGTGAATAAAAACTACAAACTCCAGTAGAACTGTGGAGTCCAACTGAAGGAAAAGGGTTGAATTCATCTGAAGGATTTCCAAGTGTTTGCAGCTGATTTCAGAGCAGAGTTCATGTGTGAGCGTCAACCACAGTGTTGAACAGCTGATCTGCAGAACCCCAACCCTAACCCAGGACCGAACAGGTCTGAGTCCAAGTCCAAGAACCCCAACCCTAACCCCGGACCGAACAGGTCTGAGTCCAAGTCCAAGAACCCCAACCCTAACCCCGGACCGAACAGGTCTGAGTCCAAGTCCAAGAACCCCAACCCTAACCCAGGACCGAACAAGTCTGAGTCCAAGTCCAAGAACCCCAACCCTAACCCCGGACCGAACAGGTCTGAGTCCAAGTCCAAGAACCCCAACCCTAACCCCGGACCGAACAGGTCTGAGTCCAAGTCCAAGAACCCCAACCCTAACCCAGGACCGAACAAGTCTGAGTCCAAGTCCAAGAACCCCAACCCTAACCCCGGACCGAACAGGTCTGAGTCCAAGTCCAAGAACCCCAACCCTAACCCAGGACCGAACAGGTCTGAGTCCAAGTCCAAGAACCCCAACCCTAACCCCGGACCGAACAGGTCTGAGTCCAAGTCCAAGAACCCCAACCCTAACCCAGGACCGAACAAGTCTGAGTCCAAGTCCAAGAACCCCAACCCTAACCCAGGACCGAACAGGTCTGAGTCCAAGTCCAAGAACCCCAACCCTAACCCCGGACCGAACAGGTCTGAGTCCAAGTCCAAGAAGAACCAGAACCACTGAAACACAAACACACTGAACATTCAGACCAGACCAGGACTCCAGGACCAGAACTGGGACTGGGACACAAACAACACACACACAACTATTCTGCAGGGTGGACAGGGATGTGGACATAGACTGTGTCCATGGTGGTTGCTGTGGCGGTTCCTGTTGCTGTGGCTGTAGACTGTGTTGCTGTATCTCATGGTGTGTGTCGTGCCTTCAGTCGGCTCCGCCCCCTGCTGGCCTGGAACAAACATGTCATCATCATGTCCAGTCGGTCACTTATGTGTGTGAGTCCATGTCCAGTTGGTCACTCATGTGTGTGTGAGTCCATGTCCAGTCGGTCACTCATGTGTGTGTGAGTCCATGTCCAGTCGGTCACTCATGTGTGTGTGAGTCCATGTCCAGTCGGTCACTCATGTGTGTGAGTCCATGTTCAGTCGGTCACTTATGTGTGTGTGAGTCCATGTCCAGTCGGTCACTCGTGTGTGTGAGTCCATGTCCATTCGGTCACTCATGTGTGTGTGAGTCCATGTCCAGTCGGTCACTCATGTGTGTGAGTCCATGTCCAGTCGGTCACTTATGTGTGTGTGAGTCCATGTCCAGTCGGTCACTCGTGTGTGTGAGTCCATGTCCAGTCGGTCACTGAATCCACTCCAGCTGATCAGTGACATAACGCTGACATGGGTCGGCTCTGAACGCACACAGACGTTCAGTCTCAGTGTTTGTTTGTCTGGACTTGTCCTGGTGGACTGGAACAGACAGGAGGAGGACTGACTAAACCCAGGACCTGGACTCCACAGACTGGAGTTCCCATCCTCAGTCCTTCCAGGTTGGACCTTTAGACCATCACATGACCTGAGTCATATGATCTCATCTGTGTGGACATTTCCCAGATGAAACCCAGCCCAGTTCAACCAGTCAAACCATTAAACACACATGAAGGTCATTTGTGTTTGACGGTGGAAAAGCACCATGAGCCTCTGAAACCTGAAGAAACCCATGGGACTAATGTTGGAGGTAAACCCAGTTTGGCAGAAGCGTCCCATGTCAGCGCTGAAGTGTGTTAGTGTTGAATAAAGCTGTGAACTGACCCGACAGTAGAAGAAGAGGGAGATGGTCCCCATGATCAGGAGGAAGAGCACCAGCACCACCCTAATGATCAGGTTTGTCACCAAGTCTGAAACACAACAACAACAACAACAACAACAACAACAACAACAACAACCATCAGGTCTGGGCTGAAAATGAGAAAATGAAAAATTAACCAGAGAATGAGTTTAAATCCAGATGAATATTAGTGTCAGATCAACTGCAAACACTGTCTGCACATGACAACACATGGACTGGACAGGTTCTACCAGTGGAACATCTACACATCTGTTTATAAATGGACTGGACAGGTTCTACCAGTGGAACATCTACACATCTGTTTATAAATGGACTGGACAGGTTCTACCAGTGGAACATCTACACATCTGTTTATAAATGGACTGGACAGGTTCTACCAGTGGAACATCTACACATCTGTTTATAAATGGACTGGACAGGTTCTACCAGTGGAACATCTACACATCTGTTTATAAATGGACTGGACAGGTTCTACCAGTGGAACATCTACACATCTATTGGATAAATGGACCCAAACCAACACATATGTGTTAGAACACACCATCATGTTCCTGGAAAACAGCACAAACCAACCCTGTGGTCATTAGTTTCACAGTTAATCTGATTCACATCTGGAACATTGAACACATTTCATGTGAGGCAGATCATTTCTAACCCAGTGGTGTCAGGCCAAACAAACCCCGCCCCCTCACTCCTATTGGAGCTTATTCTCCACCCTGGTGTCGTGATAACGTTCATGAAGTTGAATAAAGAAATGCACAGTATGTTTTCAGGACTTTGGTCTGTTTGATATTATTTCAAAGTCACAGACTCGAACCTTCAACCCCAGAGCTCAACATTTAACCCACAGCAACTTTAATCACATTCATTAATTAAAACAAGTTCATTTGTTTTTTCACAATGACTTCATTAGAAATGATGAATTTTTGATGGAGGCTTTTTTTATTTTTTGACTGATTTCCTGATCCTTTATAACGGTGGAGTACCACAATGTTAGGGAAATGGGGGAAAATGAAAATAATTTACCTAAAATATGAAAAAATACATAAGCTTTAGGTTTATGTCAGAGTGATGGAGAACAATAACCTCTATGTATGAGCCAAGTTTGAAGTAAACTGAAACAAAACTGATGATTTTATAAACATTTGAAATTTTACCCATTATAAATAAATGGAGAAAAAGATTTTAAAAATTCATAAAAAATGTGAACTTTGACCCACTTTTCCCAAAATGTAACCACATCTATTCTGGGTCACTGGTAATCTATAAACCCAGTTAGGACTGAATTCAAACAGTAGCTTTGCTGCTAAAGTGTAAACAAACAAACAAACAAACAAACCAAAACAAGAACAATAGCCCTCGCGTCCCCTTGGGGGGGGGGGTGTCATAATAGCCCTTGCCTCCCCTTTGGAGGGCGGGGTCATAATTGTAGACCAGTGTATTCAGTCTGAAGAAACCTGCACCAATGGGACATATTTTCATCCTGAGGACGTTTGTGTGCTGAGCTCAGTGGGATTCTGAGTCTGAGTTCAGACTGAAGTCACATTTGTGTCTGAGGCTCCGTTCAGATGCAGGTAAACGTGGCCCAAGTCCCATTTATCTGCCCATATGTGACCTGGATCTGATCTGTTAAAGACAGTCTGAACAGCACTAATCCCACCCAGACCACTCTCACATGTGGTCCTAATTCTGACCCAGATCACTTTCACATGTGGTCCCAAATCTGACCCAGACCACTTTCACATGTGGTCCTAAATCTGACCCGGACCTCTTTCACATGTGGTCCTAAATCCTATATGTATGTGATCTATGTTTTTAGTTAGTTTAGCGTTTATCGTCTGGAACTCCAGTGCATATATACGTCTGTAAAAGCCTCAAAAAAAGACTGATCCATTAGAAACTCAACTTTCACTGTTTCATATCTGTGTTCCAACATGTTTTCATCTGATCATTTACCAGCTTTCATGTCCTTTTCACACTCACACTCAAATTTGTACAAAATGCTGTTTAATTTCTCCATTTTCTCTCAGTTCTGTCTAAACCACCTTGATTGACAGGATGAAGTCGGACTTGTTTGTTGAAACTATGAGTTGAGTTCTGAGCTGAAGTTGACTTCAAAGTGTTGGTTGATGTTGTTGAAGTGGACTGGTCCTATTGGACAGACTGGACTCCAGTGCATGTGTCCAACTGTGTTGGTCCAGACCTCCATCTGCTGCAGCTCATAGACTGACTGATCCCAGTGGACCCCCTCTAGACCCTGGACATGTGGACCACACACACACATGTACACATGCACCTTGAACTGTGGACACTAACTGGGCTTCACATTCAACTGGATGGACTGGCTTTAAACCTGGATTTAAACCTGGGTTTAAACTCAGCTGTGCTTTGAACTGAGCTCAGATTAAAGGAGTGTTTGTTGGTTCAGCCCAGTCTCTGACAGGTTCAACTGGACCGGCTTTACCTGATCTCACTCCTACCATCGTGGTTCTGCTCACACCTGTTCACTCTGCTCACTGGGAATGTTGTGGAACATGGTCATGTGACTGGTACTGATGCATTGTGGGTGTTTTGTGTGTTTGTCGTGACGTTACCTCCGACAGTGAGATAGAGGGCGGAGCTCTGAGACGACAAGAAGCTGCGGTTATAAACGACCACGTGATAAACACATGTGTAGTTCCCTCGGTGGGCGTAGCCCATGGAGGACAACAGGAAGTGGGCGGAGTGATTGATAGCCGGCAGGGTGAGGTTCAGCGGCTTCTTGGTGTCAGAGATCAGCTGGAAGGAGCCTCCTGGGTACTGTGGTCGAATGGAGCATGTGATGGTGAAGTCGGAGAACACCAGCACCCGGAACCCCTGCTGGTAGACCTCAAAGACCCCGTCAGACAGGGAGATGTTGGGCTGAGGCAGCAGATCTGTCCACACACAGAGACATGATTGGACCAAGCAGCACACATGAGCACAAACAAGCAGTCAGAGAATCCATCCTCCTCAGAGACACAGATGGATCTGATCCACAGGAGTTTGGGATGGGATGAACACTGACCAATGAAAACATGAGGAATGGCTCATTTAGAGCACAGCTGACCTTCAAAGGCATTATGGGTAAAAAAGGACACACATGTGGTGCTTTTAGAGTCTCACATGTCAACATTTGGTCCTTTTGTCCTAAATGAGACTAATGTGAAATCTGTTTGTGTTTTCAGCCTCATCTGGTCCAAATGAAGACGTTCATTTGGGATCTGGACGTTCCAAAGGTCAAAGGTCAATATTTGACACATTTGACAGAAAAAACAATGAACTGAGACAAAATAATCAACTGATGAAATGAACAGATTCATTCGATGGAACTTTAAACGTCAGAGTCAGAACCATCTGGTCACTGAGAATTCAGTTCAGACACAGTTTGTGTCCGTTTGTACCTGAACACACCACGACCACAGCAGATGGGAGTTCATAGAAATCATCTAGTTTAACACAGTCCCTGGGTCCAGATGTCAGCTTTACACAAGGAACTGAGACCCACCACACAGGTCTGACTGTAGAATCATCTGTGTTGTTGACTGAAACAGCTGATCCACAGTCCAGATACTGACACACAGCAGATCCAGACTTCAGGTCCCAGGCTTTAAGATGGTTTACTACTGGTCTCCATTGTCCCTGGTGTTGGATCTCCAAAGTACCAGCACAGCGGCTCAGCTGTCCCACCAGCCTGATACCACCTGTATGTGAGCAGAGACACAAAGACAGGAGGACTGGTTCAGCTGTTTAGAAAATGTTTGGACTGTCATCCAAGAGACGAAGAGAAACAAAACATTTTCAAAAGAGCTGAAGCAGTCCAGCTCAACCCAGAAGAACCATAACCTGGACAAATGAGAACCTACACAGACAAAGAAAGGAGTCCAAGAAAGGAAAGGTAAGGTAAGGTAAGAAGCATGAAAAATGAAGTAATAATATAAAATAATTAGTGCTGGGCAGTGATTAAAATTTTTAATCGCGTGGATTTCTGTGATTAATCGCGATTAATCACATAGTTATGGAGGGGTGCGGTCATCAACAGCGTGTATTTCCTCTCAGTGATATTTCAGACTGAAGTACTCCAGTGATAAAAAATAATTCCACATGTCAGTGCTTCCAAACAACTTTGTCCTTCTCAACCCCACCACCTGAAGACATTTCAAATGAAAATGTCCATGGAAAAGACCGGTACTTTTCTCCATGTTTATGTCCACACCAGTTTATTTCCACTTGTGAGTGAATGACAGGAGTCTTAAGCCCATTAATAAGTACTATGTAATACTAATAAGCCCAACAATATGTGATGTTCAGTTGTTAAAAGCAAGCAAAGGGGGCCCTCTAGTGGTCAGAATAAGTTGCACTAATGTATGTTTTGTCCTTGCGGTGTTCCCGTAGTCAGTTCTAACATAAGAAGGAACTAACAGACACGTTTCTTTCACTCTGTCTGTATGGCCCCAAAAATGTTTGAGTATTTTATGTTCAGATGTTGTCAGAATGAATAGTATCAAATATCTCTGGTGTGAACCTTTGTTGTTGGATAAAAAGACGTTGTAAATCTTAAATTAATCTGTAAATGCTAATCATTAGCGTGTCTATGGGTTTTCCCATTCAAGTTAGCATAAAGCTAGCAATCTTTTTCCCATTCCAATTTCCCATGGCAAATGTATAATGCCATGTAAATGTACTAAAGCAATGAACAGAACTCAGACATATTTTGTTTGTATGTTACAGTTTTACAGTGAGTCTACAGGAACAGATCTGAACAGAAGTTTAGGGCGTCCGGCTTTTCTTGGTAAACCTGTTGTCTATCTGCCGAGCTAATGCTACACACACACAAGCAGAAGAATAGGGGTTATAACTGTACTGTCCTCGCTAAGACGTCTGTACTTAGTCTGAGCTAGACAGCGAGCTTAACTCTGAACTGACGATGCCAGATCTGTGCTCTGCAGTCTGCAGCTTTAATGTCCATACTTGACATCGTGCAGACTGACAGAGTGAAACTATAAAATAAAGACAAAATAATTCAATTAGTTATGTCTATTAATGATATGCATATTCACAGAGAATACATAGATGTAATTATTCTAAACTTAAATTGACTGCTAATCCAACAGTCACATGGTAAATAAGTCCAGGTTCGTTCAAAGGCTGGCATATTAAACACAACCAATGAATTTACATAAACTGAACATGAGCCTGCAGAAAGAATTAGCAACCCATCTGTGACCGCTAGCATAAACCAATTAGCTTAAACATGTTAATAATACATTGTAATAAACACATCCAACATAACCTCATAAACATGTTTCTAACGGCACGTTTGCATGTGAAATTATTTAGCAAACAACAGAATGATTGACACATACAGGTGTTGAACTGCAGGAGTTCCACACAGTTTGATTCAGCATTACTCGGAAAGTGTTCTCCTCTCAGCTACACCGGCACCGGCGCTTGGTGCGTGTGGAGCGCCAAAATAAAAGCATGAGTTTCAAAATAAGAGTCTCTATGTACAAATGAACTAAGGGTGTATTCACACCTGCCTTGTTTAGTCCGTTTAAAACGGACCAGAGTTCGTTTGCTCCCTTGGTTCGGACCTTTTGGGCTGGTGTGAATAAAAACCACCGAACTCTGTTCCGGACCAAACAAGCGAACCGAGACCCAGTTGAAGAGGTGGTCTCGGCGCGGTTCCATACGAACCCTGGTGCGGTTCGTTTGAGGTGTGAAAGCAGACCGGACCCGATCCGACACAGTTGGGGTTTTTGTACCTAACGAGCTCCCGTCGTGTGTCGAGCATTATGGACAATAGAGTTTTACCAGAGAACTGCTCAGAGTGAGGATAGGCTACGGAGCTGAACATGAGCCGTGGTCAAACTTGGAGCTCTGAACAGACACGCTGCCTTTAGGACATCTGGGCAGATGTACATATAACACAACTGCTGGAAAGGACACAGAAAAACTCCAACGTTTTCAGCTTGTTCAGCGAGAGAATGATTAGGATGATGGTTAGATTTGTCTGTTGTGCTTGAAATAAAAAATAATAAACGACTTCACCAGCCCCAGCAAACTTTACCTGTGTTAAGGAATTCTGTCCCTGGTTAAACTGAACGGTGATATAGGATAGATACGCATAGGTAAGCAGTATGGAGCACTAATGCTTTTTGATAACAGTCTTTTCATATAGTAGCAGAATTCCAGCTTCATACTTGTTCCGTCTTGTGTGAATCAGACCAACCGTCACAACATGATGTGCACATGAGCGCTGACCTCCGTAGTCGTCTTGCCCTGTGTCTGCATCGTTGAGAAATGAATTCTACAATATTGTAAACCTGACGTTGCATCAAACACTCTTGCTGCTCAAACACTTGTGCAATTTCTGCGCATTTCTGTCCAATGGATGAATGACCTCAGCACACGTGGTTTTGTTTACAGATTTTGGTCCACTTACAAAAATGTACAGAGTGAATGCGAACTGCATCAAATTAAAAAAAAAAAAAAAATTTGGTCCGGACCAAAGCAAGTGAACTATCGGACTTTCCTGGTGTGAATACACCCTAAGACTTGCTTGAAAGGCAGAACGGCATTAACTGGAGATAAAAAAAAAAATTGTCGGCATTATTTAATGAATGCGTTAACGCGGTAAGAAGGCGTCAACTTGCCCAGCCCTAAAAATAAAAATAATAATAATATAAAGTAACAAGTATTTATATAAATTTAGTTTTAAATATAAATATTATATTCATATTTACATACTTGCACATGCACATGGTGTGATATGGGGGGGGGTTCCTGAGAACTGTTCTGTGTTCTGATGGCTGTGAAGGAATGACCTGTGCTATCCCTCATTCTCTCATTGGATGTGTAAAAGTCTGTCATATGAAAGCCACGCCCCCTTGATACCTGTACAGGTGAGTCCAGCAGCTGTTCCAGGTGAGCAGGTCTTCCTAGCTGAGCTGGACCTCCTACAGTCCAGGACAGCAGACTCATTTCCTTCACACTGGAGTTCACTGGTCCAGACTGGAGCCTCCCCCTCTCCATAGAGCCCCCCCTGGAGGAGCCCAGGAGCCCCACAGCCCAGCTCCCTACAGACCACCTGGGTATCGTTAAGGTCCAAATCCTCTTCACACACTGAGGACCAGGACCGGTTGGACCGGACCTCCAGTCTGCCTGAACACCGACTGGAACCATGGACCAGTCTGACAGAGTCTGTGGACACACAACAACACACACACATGTTTAAAGACACAAAAGCCCCTGGACAGACGGCAGTGTGAGGGTGGACTCTGTCAAAGCCTCCTGTCAGTCATTAGTGACACAGGAACTAAACTGGACTCATGGACCAGTTCAAGCAGAGACACAGCGTCCTCAAAGAAAACAGTCAGATTTGGAGTGTTTATAAAAAATGTTCACTTTAAATAAGAAAGTACGACTGCTGACATAACTTCTTTTTAGCCACTTTTACACAATGAAAAAAGCTCAGATGGTGATCCACCTTTTTCCACTATTGTCTGATTTCCACAGCCAAGACCAAGGCGGAACAGGTGAGATAGGCTGGACTTTTACACAGCAGACCAAAGGGGTGGGGACGCAGCGCTCATTTTTAAATACCCCCGGCACGGGAGAGACAGCGGACGCATATGGAGGCACCGGCATGGACTGTGCAGTAGCCGACCCGTACCACCGCGTCCTGTCCGCTGCAGACGGCTTCATGCCTGGTGTCCTGCCCGCTGCAGACGGCTTCATGCCTGGAGTCCTGTCCGCTGCAGACGGCTTCATGCCTGGTGTCCTGTCCGCTGCAGACGGCTTCATGCCTGGCGTCCTGCCCGCTGCAGACGGCTTCATGCCTGGCGTCCTGCCCGCTGCGGCTTCGTACACTGGTGCTGTAGCTGAATCATGCCGGTGCCTCCATGTGCACCTGCTGTCTCTCCCACACTGGGGGTCGCTGTCATCCAAACGTCACACCTTGGCTGTGGAACCAGAGGTGTTCCTTTTCCACAGCGTTCCAGAATCCTGATCCCACCTTTATCTGGGCTCCGTTCCTACCTCCAGAGGCGTTACAGAGCCGTGACAGAGGTGGGACCAAATGATCCCAACATTGTGTTTACGCAGACGTCGTTCTGGAACAAAGGTAAAACGTTCCCACAACACAAGTGCTGTGGAAAAGGGGTTTTTGTGTGTTTTGTTTAATATTCTGGCTAACAGGAATGGTAGGTGGGTAGCTGTCAATCATTCCCATCATACCTGTCAGTGGCCTGCTACATCACTAACTGTGTGACAGTGCGGTCCAACGAATATGACCTAACAATGCCACAAAAACACCAGCTACAGCCTATGAATGCAGTTTATTTTATTCATATCCTACATTTATTTTTTAAGCATATAAGGGATGTAATAAACACAAGAGACAGCTCCAGATACAGACAGGACATCTGAATTCTCCTCAGATGAGGCTGGACATGCAGCTTTGGGGCCCCCTGGTGGCTCGGGGGCTCTAAGCACCAAAGGGCTCTCCCTCAGGTCCACTCTGGATCCTCAGTCACAGGTTAGAGTTAGTTGAACGTCAGCGCTGGTGGACACACAGTCATTCTGAAGTCAGACTGAACATTCAATATGTGTGAGTGGGGTCTGTTCAAAGGCACACACACAGTCCCAGTGGTCAGTGAATGCACCATAATGCAGTGGGTTTGATCAGTGACCTGTGCACTGGTTCATCTCAGACCACTGGAAACATGTGGCTCATGTCAAACATCTGCATTTAAGGACATGCTTTAGTGTCAGTGATGTTTCCATGGTGTCCTCAGAGTCCAGCAGACCCACATAGAGCTGGAAAAAGAGCACATGGACCAACACAAAGTCCAGTTCAAACTAATGGACTCAGTCCTTCTGAGCTGTTCAACAGCCTGTTGGAAAGCAGAGTCATGTGACCACGTTCATGGACTGGAACTGAATTCAGCTGCATGTGTTTGATGGTTCAGTCCAACTGTCCAATGTGTGGACCTGGTCTGACTGGGTCTGGTTTGACCCAGCTCAGATAAAACACACCTGAATGGACTCATGGAAGAACTGGGACAGAATCAGAACCATCATCAGTAGACTTACCTGAACAGGTGAGGAACAGGGCGGAGCCACTGGAGTCAGGATCTGATATCACACAGTCCGTCAGTGCAGATGTAGAGAGAAGACAGTAGGGGCTGATGGACCACACATGATCAGATGAACCAGATGAACCAGATGTTCTCCCAGAAACAGCAGATCCACAGTCCAGTCGACGACATATGACATCTGCTGCCTTCAGGGTCCAGGGGTCAGAGGGATAAGAAATATCATATCCCATGTCTCTCCATTCTCCATGATGTTTCATCTGTACTTCACCGTTACAGCGACTGGCTCCTCCCACCAGTCTGACATCATCAGGATCTGATCAAATACAAGTGACAGATACATGAGCTCAAAGTGAGTGAACTGATGTCAGCTGGTGTCAGTCAAAGCTCCGCCCACCTGTGCAGGTAAGGTCCACAGCTGTTCCAGATGAGCAGGTCTGTGCCCCTGAGCTTCCACAGTCCAGCAGAGCAGACTCATGGCCTTCACAGGTGAACGTCTGCACCACAGGAGCCTCCGCTGCTCCAGAGAGCGCCCCCTGGAGGAGCCCAGGAGCCCCACAGCCCAGCTCCCTACAGACCACCTGGGCACCAGGAAGGTCCAAGTGTCCTTCACACACTGAGGACCAGGACCTGGACTGGTTAGACCAGACCTCCAGTCTGCCTGAACACACACTGGACCCATGGACCAGTCTGACAGAGTCTGTGGACACAGATGGAAGAAGACTGGAATAAGACTAGAGTCTGAAGTGGACTCTAAGGGACTCTAGTGGACTGGAGGAGACCAGGGTCTGGGGGTTGGACTATATAGTGGATTTTACTGGACTGTAGTGGACTGGAGTAGACCGGGGTCTGGGGGTTGGACTACATAGTGGATTTTACTGGACTGTAGTGGACTGTAGTGGACTCACATTCATATGTGTTTGTGTTTGTTTCTTCTGTGTGACATGATGTTCATCAGCTGTTTGTTTGTGGATGTGGATATGATTGATTGATTGATTGTATTGATCAGTTTGTGTGAGTTCACATTAAATCTGAGTTGAAGTCTTGAACCGACCAGGATCTGAGAGTCCACAGAGTCTGGAGCCCACAGTGACAGTGGAAGGGTTCAGGTTCAGTGTTCATGCTCTTACCTGAACAACTCAGCTCCACAGATGAAGTGAGACGTGGATGAGATATAAAACAGTTCCTCAGTTCAGATTCATCACAGACTGAACTGATCCACCAACTATCTATAGGTGAAATATTCCACCTGCGTCTCGTTGAAACTGCAGATCCACAGTCCAGTTCTGCACAGACTCTGTTTCCTAACTTCCTGTTCCAGTCTCTCCCATTCACTGGTTTCCAGTTTCCATCCTGTCGTTTCATCTCCAGGTCACCATGACAACCACTGGCTCCTCCCACCAACCTGAAGTGGACCGCCCCTGTAGAAATAAGACAGACCAGTCAGAGTCCAGTCCAGAACCAGCCCAGCCCATGTGGACCACATGGACTGGATTCTTGAGCACATGTGGTTTCCATGTGTGAACAGTGTTTTCAGTCCCACTGACAGATTTTGTGTCCAAACGGACTCAGTTCATCCCTCATTCATTCAGTCAGTGAATTGAATGGCTCAGTCTGCTCCTGTTTGTCAGTGTTTCCTTCACTTGTGGATCTTTAAAGCCACACTTGTCCAAATGTCAGGAACAGGAGCTGAGCGTACTCAGTGGAGCTTCTGTAAACCCATCCTTCCTGAATCCTCTGCATTGGCTCCAGTTTGTTCAGATGAAAACCACCTGAACCAGGATGTTCAGCTTCAGCCCAGTTCACATCCCTCCTTTGTGCATTTCTTACCTGTTGAAGTGCTGTTGTTTTCAGACAGGAGCCCTGCAGGAAAAACACAAAGGACAGCCATGAAAACAGGACAAGACTGGGATTAGAACTCCAACATGTCCACATGAGGAACCAAACAGGAAACTGAGGCTGATCAGGTTGGATCCAAATCTGTCTGAACTGTGTTTGTGCTTTGACTTTGACAAACGGCGTCTAAATACCAAAGCAGCACATGAGACACAGATGAAGGTTCAAATCCAAATCTATGACATGATTGAACAGCAGCAGATGAACCACCACAAGATGAAACTGACACATTTAGGTTGAGCAGGATCAGTCCAACTGGAGGAATCATGAATGAATCGACTGAAATCAACCCAGACTGAATAAAACTGATTATTGTTCAGTTTATGTTTGATGGATGGATTCAAAAAACATTCAACCAGAACTGATCATATATGGATCATTTGGATCATTTGAACCCAGATGTTGAGTTGAACAGGTTCTGTCAGTGGATTGTGGAACAGCAGTTGATGGACAGACTGTGGAACCAATCACAGAGCTGGAATCAGCAGCTGCTGTGACAAACAGGAAGTGGATCAGTAAAGGTGCTTCAGACTCTTCATGTACTGGTGTGTGTTGAGAGGAAACACAACATGGATGTGTTTGATCCTGATCCACAAATCCACCACAGACCAGTTCCAGACAGAAGCTGAGGCTGATGAAAGCACCACACACACGTGCACTGGTTTATCCCATGGGATCTATGACACAAGTCAATAATGGAGCCAGTCAGCAGCTCCTCCTTCTAACTCAGCTCTGACACTGTCACTGTTGGAACAGACAGGATTCATCAAACCAACAATATTTGACTGGATTCACACTGATCTGAGCTGGACACTCATTTAGCATCAGGACAGTCAGGGGTGATTCTAGGATTTGACCTTTGGGGAGGGGGGGGGGCTCAGCCCCCAGGAAGCAGCTGACATCCATTCTTGACAAAGAGTTCTTAGGCTACTGAATTTAATCCATTTTTTTAAGTTCTTAGAAAAGGCAAAGATTTTTCATAAAAGTATATATAACATTAATGTGTGATAATCCAACCATGAACTATGTAGAAGTTCCACTGATCCAATCCCACCACTAGATCAACCATTTGACCAGATGAGTCTAATATCATCTTAAATCTATGATGTATAATATTAATGATTAAGGATGAACAATGATCAGCTTTTCTCCTAAATTAGTGAATGTAAACTGAGGACAAGGCTCAGTAGACCACAGCTGTCTATTCTACAGGGTGTCCCATAAGTCTCCATACAAAGGAAAATAAACATTTCTTGACATAAACCATTTTTATTTATATAATATGCTCTATATGACTGCCATTTTGTCGGGAACACATTTCAATGCGTGTCCTCCACTGCTGAAGAACTATAAAGAAGAAATATAAAGAAATACATGTTAGAACCATATGTATTATGTCTCCTGTGTATGGAGACTTATGGGACACCCTGTATTGTGTCTCAGCTTTTTTG